>NC_053024.1:323353863-323573015 GCF_003073215.2 Triticum urartu | reverse complement strand
GAATTCTTTTCTTCTTACCTTGTCCAAGACGTACACAGCTGGTGCCATATCCCGTGGTTTACCTTCATCTTGCACCTGCAAATCCTTTCTGATACCCAGGTGTGTCAAATCAATCCTAGATTTTAAGGTATCTTTCGTCTTGCCTTCAGTATTAAGAAGTGTGCCCATAATGTTCTCACATATATTTTTCTCGATGTGCATCACATCAAGATTATGTCGCAGATCCAAATCTTTCCAATACACCAAGTCCCACAAAGTGGACCTGCGGGTAAACAATAATCTCTCTTCTACCCTGCCACGCTTCCTTTTCCTGCTACCATTACCAGAATGGTTTCCTAGTGTAATATGCCTGACCTTCTCTAATTCCACTTGCAACTCATCGGCGGTGAGCCTCTTTGGCGCATCATAGTTTTCATGCTTTGCATTGAACACATGTCTTCGGTATTTTTCTAGGATGTGGCTTGTCCTTGGCAAGGAAACGACGGTGTCCAATGTAACAGATCTTGCTAAGTATTGCGTATGACAGCGGATTCCTGTCACAGCGAACACATGCATTGTAACCATGTGTCATTCGCCCTGACATAGTGCCCAAAGCCGGATAATCATGGATGCACCAAATTATAATAGCACGCAGAAAGAAATCAGATGGTGGGCTGCTATATAGGTCTCGAGTGAGAACACCCTTCCATAGCTGTTAAAGTTCCTCCACAAGAGGCTCCATGAACAAATCAAAATCCTTTCCAGGACTTTTTGGACCTGGAATGAGCAAGGCCATCATGTAGTTTGATTCTTTGGTGCAGACATCTGGAGGCATGTTGTAAGGGATAACAAGCACTGGCCATATGCTATATGTGGCGCTCTGGTGGCAAAATGGGTTAAATCCATCTGAAGCTAAGCCAAGTCTAATGTTTCTCGGGTCAGCAGCAAACTCTATGTGTTTATCATTGAAGCTTTTCCACTCACTACCATGAGATGGATGGCTCATTACATTCTGATCTCTGTACTCCTGGTTCCTAGAATGCCACAGTACATCCTCTCTTATTTTAGCATCATGAAACAACCTCTGCAATCTTGGTGTAATTGGAAAATGTCTCAGAACATTATGAGGAATCCTCTTCATGGCATCGCCATCTTTCCATCTTGATGATTTGCATTTTGGGAATTCACTTAAGTTGGCATAATCCTTCCGGAACAGAACACAATTATTCTTACAAACATGGATCATATGATATCCAATTCCAACTGCACGAAGGAAATTCTTCATTTTACTGTAGGTGTGTGGCAGCTCAGACGCATCTAGGAAAGATTCACGGAAAGCAGCCAACATCGCATCGAATGATTTGTTGGTCATCTGCTCAGATGTCTTCATCTGAAGAAAGGTGACCATAGCTGAGAATACTGACAGCTTATTTCCTGGGGTGACAGCAACACTGCATTGTTCCAACATGTGGGCCCACCGTTTTTCTTCTGCAGGTGAAAGTTCACGGAATGCACGAGCATTTGGTAGCATTGTTTCAATGTTGGTCAAACTCACTGGCTCCGCCACCACCACCTCCTCCTCCTCTTCCACCTGTGCATCAGGCAGATCAAGATGGTGATCTGTTCCTTCCACGTAGTCAATAACATTGACGTTCACAGCTTCACCATGATGAACCCACCTAGTATATGTGACCGACATCCCATACAAGTGTAGATGATTTTGCACAGTTGACTGGGATCTTGTAGCTGAATTCATACAACTGCTACACGGGCAGAGCACATCTGATTTCGGACCACCGTACTCAGCTCTGATAAAGTTCATGAAGTTTTCAACCCCCTCGACATATGCAGCGGAGAATCTTCAAGCAGAAGTTATCCAAGTCATGTCCATCCGTTAGACATACAAATTAGTTCTTCTACTAGATATTACAGGAAAAACATATATGCTTTTTTATGAAGTCCAGAAAAAATACCTAGGTCGATGTCTAAAGCTATAGCAAGATATTTGGACGAGCAGATCTAAGTAACGAAATATATGTAAAGCTAATTCAGCAAACAGATTTGAGTGCCAAATTATGGCAGGTTGTTTCAGTAGTCAATGAGTCCGAGCACACAGCCATCGAACTATCGAAGGCCATCACATCAACAAAGATCGAGTATAAAACGGTGTAGAGCTATTTCAGCTAACAGATTGGCTACTAGACCATGGCAATCTACGTCACAATAAATATATGGCAGGACATTTTAGCAACTAATCGGCCTTGGCGTGCCATCTCAGCTAAGCAGATTGAGTGCAGAACAGGGCAAGGAAGCTTCTTAAGCAGAGAATATTGACAGTAAACTACTTCGGCAAACAGTGAGATTAACAGCGTCTATCAGCTAACATTCAGCGCTACACTGACATGAACGGGGCCTCAGTCTAGAATGCGCGTACCGTGGGAGAAGCTGACCGTCGTGCGTCTCCACACGAACGTCGCCAGCGGTGGCGGCACTGACCGCCGTGCGCCTTCACAAGAACGTAGCCAGAGGTGGCGGCGCGGCTAGAGGACGGCAGTCTACACGAGCGTACTATGGGAGCGAGAGGATCGCCGAACCACGGCGCCGACATATCGGCGTGGCGGGGAGCGCAACTTTGGCGGAGCGAATGGAGTGGAGGAGGACAGGGGGGAGGGGGGTTTGGGGAATATTATTGGCTAGTTGGCCGAAGGGCGGTTGAATCGGATTTGGGGGGAATTTTTGGGTGTGCGGGGGGGGGGGGGGGATTTTTGCGGGGGGGGCGGGGGGAGTTTGGCGCATGGTCGGTTTCTCCAAGTGCAGTCCCACGTGTCAGTGAAGAGGCAAGCCGAAGCGCGTTCCTTTTGTGTGAGCCGTGTGCAGGACCGAACGTGTGTGGGGTGCAATGCGACCGCGACAGGAGTGCTGTGAGTGTACCGCATTTTTTCCTTTTAAACTAGGTGCTTCGCCCCCTCAAAAAAAATCTATTGCTTTGCGCGATCCATTGATTCTACTACTAGTAATCCGGTAATCCCGACTAAAACGGCGCGGCCGGGTCTTTTCCCGCGCGATATGCTGGGAGGTTGGCTTAGTTGGGTTTTTTAGGACGAGTAATGCTACACCTACGTAATCCCAGTTATGTAATTAAAGTAATGTGAAATGTGTGAGCTTATGATTGTAGATTGGGGGGAGGGAGGGGCCCACCACCATGAAAATCAGGGGAGGAGAGAGAGAGGCAATTTACGTTAACCCTTTCGTAGGTTCACGTAGATGTAGAAAGATGTGTCTGATCCTGCAATATAGGCCGTCCGATCTATATCTAACGGATAGGAAGGAAACTATGACAATTTACCCGCACTCCTCTCCACATTTGCAGATAAGGCTTTTCCTCATTCATCCTTTTCTCCGACAAGATCTTGATCTTCCGTGTAACGCACGGGCATCTTGCTAGTACTCCTACAATATGTATATTATTGTGAAAGTTCATATACACCGGCCGAGATTAATGCAAACACGGCAGATTTTCATTACATTTCGAACTTTTATAGGACAAAAAAATAAAAGAAACCCGACCCTAAACCTATTCTACGGCGGTGACCGATGTCCTCCATCTGTGATCTCCATGTACGGGGGCGGGGTTCAAGACCCGTGAAGTGAAGGTGCGGTCTCCGGCGAGGAAAAGTAGAAAACGGGAGACTGACCGGCCAGTTGGCACACCATGCCCTGCCGCCTCCCATGCCCTACTCATCCTCGGAGGAGTCCCCGACCTCGGCGGTGCCGGACGTTGGATGGCGGCAAGTAGGACGCGTAGCTGACGGTGCTCCCGTCGTCGGCCGCCAGGGTGGCCACCGCTTGTGCGGCGACTTGAGCGAGGGCAGCAACCTCGAGCCCCATCCCCGCAGACAAGCTCTCCTGCAGAGCGTTCACGCTTGCGGTCATGGCGGATGTGGTTCCAGGTAGGAGCACGATGCGCTATGGTGTGGAGGTTAGCTGGGCGTTGCCGCTTTAAGTAGCGCATTCCGGTGAGGTCAAGCGTCCGGGTGTGTCATTAAGTCGCCGGAGTTGGTTCCGCGGGCACCGAGCCTCTTAGTGACGACATACGAACGGACGGCATGAATGCGGGTAGCTGGCGCCGGCTGTGAACGCACCGCGCGACGGCACGAGGGACGAGGGTTTTGGTGTGCCAGGGTAGTCAGCTACGGTCGTGGCAACGTTGGAGATGCCCTCTGCTCACATCCGATCCCCGCATATCATTGAAAAAGCAAAATGACCCGGCATGGTCTCATGTCCAGAGGATGCAGTTGGCCGCGCTACACCACTCCGCGGACGTGTCGCGGCGCCCCGTGCATCCTCGACGAGCCGGGTATTGGGTGTGTTTGGATTGTGGCCAAAGTGCACCTTGCCAAAATTTTGGTCATGACCAAAAGATTGGTCTTTGTTTGGATGGTTGCCATTTTTTGGCATGCCAATGAACTCTAGCCAACTCTACTTCATTTTTCTTGCCAATGTCGGCCAAATCATGGACAACCAATACCTCAACCAAAATTTTGGTCATGGCCCAAAGATTGGTCTTTGTTTGGATGGTTGCCATTTCTATGGCATGCCAATGAACTCTAGCCAACTCAAGTTCATTTTTCTTGCCAATGTCAGCCAAATCATGGGAAACCAATACCTCAACCAAAATTTTGGCTACCCAATGCTTTGATGGGGCAACCTTGGGCACAAACCAAACATACCGTTGGTCGTGCCACAGCACTAACGCCACCCTCGGCAAACTGAAATCGACCGTGTCTAGCAATGATATGAGCGTGTCGCTCACCGCGGTCGCCGTGTCCAGAGGCGGTGCTGGAGCTGTGCCCCGTTGTTGGCCCCAACAACCCACATGAACAGTGGTCGGTGGCGAGGAGGTCGTGGGCCAGCTCCTCCATTGGACTAGTCTACGCTACATCGTCCCGACGGGTGTGCCCCACATGTTTGTTTCCCTGTTTCCCGGCCATATTCGAGCGTCAGTGCTCTGCGTTGCGCATTAGGCCTTTCACTATGTAGGCCAAGCGAGACAACTTATTGTTTATTTGAGTCATTCAAGTATAATCATGTGGTGTTTGCTTATTTCTCATTCCTCTCCAACCCTCTTCTCCATCAATCATGTCGCCCTCCAGTCGAGTCCATCCTCCCGCATGCCTCATTTGAACATTCCACCGAGTATCATTCGCATGTACCCACCCTAGTCCTCTTTCGATAGATCTTCGGACCCTGAGATGAAATCGAGAGGGAATGAGTGGGGGCACGTGATACCTAAGGCGGATTCAAAATTTTGAACCGGTGATCATAGCATCCGCAAATCATATATAAAGGGTATTCAATGTTCGTTTCGTTTTTGAACATACAATATACTCCCTCCTATCCTTTCTAGTTTACATATAAGTTTTATGTGTAGTAAAAGTATATCTACTTTGATCAAAAAGGTATCAACATTCAACAACGCCCAATCAATATTGTTAGATTCGTACGTACTCCTAGATTTGTACTTGAGATGGTTTCCAATTTGACTATTGACAAGATTAATAGTACATGAGATGTATAATGTGAAAATTATATCATTGGAAACTCCTTTCACATACGAATTTGACCGTATGCTTTGTGTAAGTTGCATGTCATATATTATTACTCCAACATTTGGTCAAATTTAGCCTCAAAAAACGCATTAGACCCTGTATGCTTTGTGTAAGTTGCATGTCATATATTATTACTCTAACATTTGTGTAAGTTGCATTTCATATATTATTACTCTAACATTTGGTCAAAGTAGTATAGTGGAAGTGGATCCTCTGACGTAGGTATCCCTGCCTTACCCTCCCTTTCGGTCACTTACTGGCGGACCCCATGCTTGCTAGGCCCCGCATGTCAGTTACTCAATGGGTTCGGCCACGTCAGGGGATCCTCATCCGTAGTATAGTCCCTCTGTCTTTATTTACTCCGCATAAAACGGAGGGAGTGGTGGTATAATAAATGACGCGGGCGGGGGAGGGGGAGGGACATCGGTTTGCTCTCAACTACGGTCCCACAAGTGAGCGAAAACGCAAGACGAAGCGCGTTCCATTCGGTGAGCGACGTGGAGCGTCCAGCGTGTCGGGCTGCAACGCGAACGCGACAAGAGCGATGTACTGTCAAAACCGATTGACCAGTCGTCACCGGAACCACTATTCACACCAGAACCTTCGCTGCTCGGCCTACGCCAGCCACTGCCCTAAAACCACACCAAATCTCTAGCCCATTCCCCCACCTTTCGATCCCCTAGCCTGCATCAAGCGTCCCCTAGTTCGCTGGAAAGCCATGGTGCGCCGCAAGATCACTTACTACAAGATGCTAATGCCGGAGCGCCGCGTAGAAATCGCGGCGGCAGTCGGCGCCACAGACCTCCGTTCCCAAGCTCGCTTTGCGGCCGGCCAATCCCCGAGTTCTCTGGAGCCAAGCTACGAGGAGGAGGAAGCCGATCCAGTGTTCATGGCGTAGGTCGCGGCGCAGAAGGCCCCCGATGGGTATGAGACGATGGACGTTGACTTCGTGACGGCGTCCGAGTCCCCCATGGTGCAGGCGGTCCAGCGTTTCAACATGGCGATACTAAAGGAGGACCGGGAGGCAGAGGCTCAACTCGACGCAGAGCGCGCGCATGCCGCTGCCATCGAGGCTCTCCTGCAGGCGGAACCGGATGTCGTGGATGTGAACCAGGCGCGGAGGCTCAACTTGAGGCGGAGCGGCGGATGCCACTGCCATCGAGGCCCTCCTGCAGGCGGAACCGGACGTCCTAGACTTGAACCGGGCGGCAGAGGCTCGACTCAACGCAGAGCGCACGGATGCCGCTCTGATCGACGCCCTCCTGCAGGCGGAACCAGACGTCCTGGACTTGAACCGGGCGCCAAAGGCTCGACTCGACACGGAGCGCGTGGATGCCGCTGCCATCGAGGCCCTCCTGCAGACGGAACCGGACGTCCTCGACTTGAACCGGGCTATGCTCTCGTCCATGCAGAGCGCCCGCACGCTCCGCTTGAACGAGTAGTTGGAGGCCGAGGAGAACCACGGTGGGGAGACACACGTCGGTAGCGACGGCTGGTTCGCGCCGGCAGCCAAAGACGACTAGGTCGTCTCTTTCTGCTAGCAGTGATAGTTTTTCTTTATGTAGTTGTTTTTATGGATCTTTTGCTATGTAAAAACATATATTTGTTATGCAAGTCGCCTCACTTGGGTCAATCTATCATTTCAGGCGGTTGGATGAATATCCTGCGTCTCCTAACCCTTCTTTCCTTCTTCCTCACCTCTTCTTCTTCCCCAACAGACCACCGCACGGGCCGTATGGATACTCCCCAACATGCGGTTGGATAAACATACTCTATGAAACGAAAATTATGTGTCAGCGATAGGATGGCTGAGTTTGGTGTGTTCACATGCGACAGCACGTGTTAGTGAGGGTGCGTTCCCTTGGTTGGGTTTGCGGCGTGCATGAGCGACTGTGTGAGGGTGCGGTGCGACCGCGGCGTGCAGGAGCGACCGTGTGAGGGTGCGGTGCGACCGCGATAGCCGTGCGCAAGTGGACCTCCTTCTTATTTTGAAAACTTTAGGCAAGCTTGGCAAAAATGTGTGGCGAAGTTTGGCAATGCAAGGCCTAGACCCAAACAGGATAAGTACGTACGTACTAGGAGTACTAGTGTTAAAAAATAAAGGCTGGGTTTTCCTTCGCAGGATTTAATCGATATAAATCCTCATTTCACGTGTCAATTAATGCGTATTTTTTTCTCCAAAGACCAAAGATCTAACCATCTCACTCCTCATTGCTTGATTAATGCAGCGCCATGCAAACCAACCTTCTCACTTGCGCATGCATGCAGGGGATATTAATGTCCTTGGTTGCTAACCCCATCAATTTAGCCTCGATTAGTGTTAGTGGCCCTTTGCAAATTGTAATTTTGATATACTGGCCCTGTGTACAAAAAAATGGAGGTAGTAACTATATTTGACTTCCTTCCCCATTGCGGTGACGTCGACGATATTTTTTTATTTTTTTGGTGGTTTGGCGAAGTGCGTTCGACGGAGAGCACCATTGAGGGAGGCCACGGCAAGTCATTCGCAAGTGCCGCCTGCAAGCCGAGACAACCGCCTTATTTGCATCCAGGAAGTCCTTTACTAGTACTACTAGGAGTAACTAATGCGGTGAGATGGCTTCTCGAAGAAGACGATGGAGAAGCAGAGTGACCGAAGAGTGAAATGATGGTTGCTTCGTCCGTGCTTTTGTGATTTGACGCCTCACTGCTCTGTGATTTGTGATAGAAGGGACAGTGGAGTGGACTCTGTGCTCTATACTGTACTACATGCATCCAAGCATGGGAGAAAGAGGAGAGACGTTGCATTTTTCTATTCCTTCAATCAATCAATCAATCAATCAGGGAGCTTCGGTTCCATGTTTTTGGCTTTGGCAAAACCGTCCACAATGGTTCCCACGATGCCAAAAGCTATTTTCACATTTGGCTACACATTGTGGATGCCCTTAATCATACCACTTGGTTTTGCTCCTGTGTGCTATCTATACAAATCTCAATTATATTGATCTAAAAAATTATAGAATCGAGATTAGTAAAAAGGAGGTGATTTTGCCGCGCGGATGGTGGGGGTGGTTTCTTATTTGAGCAATGCTACATCCATGATATGGTTTACGTAAAGTTACGAACTGATGTGATGTGGGACTATTTGATTGGATTAAAGGAGAAGATTAGGCCCACCCCACCTAAAAATCAGGGGGGGCATATATAGATTAGATGGAAAGTATACGTAGCAGCTACGTAGCCCTTTGTAAGTCTAGGATTAGGCTTCTTATTTTCCGAGGACGTTGTCCTGGCAGTTTGCTAACATGCGGTCCCACGTGTCAGTGCTTTACCAAGCCGATCCGCGTCCCACATGAGGCAGAACAACGGTAGAAGCAACACGTGGTTAAGTTGAAGAAGATGAGGGAGAAGCGGATTCAGCAACGAGTGAAATGATGGTTGCTTCGTCCCTCCAACTTAACTGCGGGAAAGGTGCAGCTTTGTGATTTGATGCCTCATTGCTCATTACTACGCCGGCCCCATGACTGGGGTGCTTCACCCCGCTACTCTGCACTGTATTCCGGTATGGCACGTTGACCCGGTAGCTTGATGTCCCACATGTCGACGAAAGGGACTAGAAGATTTGTGAAAGCGAGCGCTCCACTCTTACGACGGAGGAGTAGACAACACGACGGCCCAGTGAACTGTCACTTGTACTGTATAGTACTATAGTTTTGCTATTTCGCCGATCCATCGATACAAACCCGATTAAACAGGAAAGGGCGGGATTTTTCCTGCGCGGTAGATGATACTGGCCATACATTTCAAAGCAATTTTAATGTATGCAAACTGAATAATTATAAGTAACAATATGATATTTAGTAAAACTAAAAACACATATGATTTATTGTGTTAGAGTGTAGTAGTAGTAGTGCTGTATTGCATAGTTGGTAGATGTAACATGCGAGAACGTGTAGAGATGTAGTTTTGGAGGGCCTACAGAGAGAAAAACGTAATACGGTCACCGAACTTCAGAATAAGCTTATTACGGTCACTATATACGTTTTGCGGTGATTATACGGTCACTTGCTCACAGCTCAGCATCGGATTGCACTCTGTTGACCGGCCAAATAGTCTCCGTGGCGCCACGTCGACTAGTTAAATTGACCATGTTCGTTGTGGGTCCCACCTGTCAGTTCGCATAGGGAAAAGCTCAGATAAACACAAATTTACGCAGGCGCGACAAGGCTCCAACCCGTGTGCGGGAATCACCTGGTTGTGTATGTGTCTGTCAGGGCCTGATGTGTGCGCATGCACGTGTAGGTTAAGCACTTGAGCGTGAGAGTGTTTGTTGGTCGTGTGGTGTACTGGTGTGTGCATGCATGCGTCCGTGTGTGCGTGTGAGTGTTGGGTGCGTGCGTGTGCGTGTTGCGTGTGTGCGTGGCTGCGTGTGTACGTGTGAGTGTTGCGTGCGTGCGTGCGTGGGTGCATGTGTTTGTGTGAGTGTTGCGTGGATGCAGTTCGTGTGCATGCGTGTGTGTGTGTGTGTATAATCACCACACCAGCTCCTGTGTGTTAAAACAGACGGCTCAGCATACCAATACAAGGCCTCCTTGTCCGCTGTGCCCGCGGTCATGACTTCGAACCACCATCCAAATATTTTTTGTCGTTTGTTTTCATTCTTACTAGCAAGATGCCCGTGCGTTGCATGTAACATCAAGATGCATTTGTATGACTTGTTTATCTTGTGAGAGAAAAGGATGAACGAGGGAAGGCCTTATTTGCAAATGTGGAGAGGTGTGTGGGTACCTTTTTGCAAAATTGCCATAGTTTCTTTCCTATCCGTCAGATATAAATCGGACGGCCTATATTGCAGGATGGCAGGCACACCATCATCACCAACTCTGTTTTTTATAAGAGTGTATTTTGTGTATTTTATAAGAGTGTAGATGTAGAGTAGATACAAGTCGACAGGTGGGCACGATGGTAGTGAGATAATGTGATTCAACACTAGAGGTGCCACGTGTAGCGTTTAACTGGTCAACTAGTCATGTCATGAGCAAGTATAGAGTTGTACAGTGAGCCCATGACTGCATAATAACCACTAAACATAAATGGTGACCGTAATGAGTGGATTCTGAAGTCCAATGTATGTATCGTGCTTTCGCTTCAAATACAATGATCGTCATTGCATATATCGCGAGATAAAGATGAAACATGCGTGAATTTTCTGGGGGCTTACTTTTAGAGGACCTGGAGATAGTTTTGTGTGCATACGTGAAAGGGCGTACAGGGGGGTATGCGATGGAGAGAGAGATGCTCTTCGTTTCTCTTTATTATGACTAACTTTGTATATAGTATAAAAATATACAAATTCACAGTGCGGAATAAATATCATTGTGGGCACCATGCAATGCAAATTAGCGTTCGTACTCCTCCATATAACTTTGTAATGTTGTATATATGTAAAAACTCTAAAATAATTTTTTGGCCACACTTTATTCAAAAGGAATGTTGTATGCGAAATAAACGTGAAGAGAGGGCTTTTTAGATCAATGGGGTACATGATGTAACATGTGTGAATGTGTAGTTGATGCATTTGGCGGGGCCTAGAGAGGTATGTGTGTGTATTACGTATTCGAGAGAGGCATGGATAGAGGGGCCGACGGGGGGGCGTGGGAGAGATAGCACGAGAAATGAGAGTAGCTAGAGAGAGACGAATATGATGTCACGACAAGAGATTCCATTCCCTTGAGTGTGTATCTGCAAGGGGGGGAATAGAGGCACCAGGAGAAATTTTCTGTGTGTGTGGTGTTTGTGTTGATATGTGTGGGTGTGAGAAGATAATGAGACGTGGGGGAAGAGGGTATGTCACCGCGTGAGGTCCAGTGGGTCGAGGTGAGGCCCTTCATTCTGTTCCGTCCTGTGCCACATTGGCCGGCCCGTGACACATTTAGGAGGACCCATGGATGACTAGTCGTACAAGACAAAGATAGCAGAATTGTGAAGGACTGTGTGTCCACTGACAAAGCCGGCTAGGATTTGTAACCCTAGGTTCTCGGACTAAGGTAACCCCTTTATCTCTGATATTACTATTCATCCAACCTAACTTTAAGGGGCATCATATAGAATGCTCTGCTAGAATCATACTCGTCGATTAGGAAGAGAGGTGTGAGACAATGCGTGAGAGACAGGCGTAAAGATAATGTGCCTACATGAGACACGTAGGCAGGTCCATGTATATAGAAAGGGCCGATGAGGATTGTGCGTGTGTATGTTTGCGGGAGGAAGAGTGCTTGTGATAAAGGGTTAGTGAAAACAGATGTAAATGGTTATGAGAGGGAGGGAGGGTTATATCTAGAGCATGTGTGCAAGAAAGACACCTCGGGAGAGAGTGTGTGAGCATGCGTGAGAGACCACTGATGGAGAGTGAAACTACATGTAAAAGACTGCTCTACACATTGATTAAAGATATAAATTGTATCCAAATATTAGGATGGGATCATGATATTTGCAATTCGCGTAAGAGCGGTCATTGATCCATCAGACATCAAGATTCTATCGAATTTGAGCATGTCTATGTTATTATTCGACACAATTGGTCCACATAGTTAGTATTTTGAACTCCAGACAATGCATCGCTTGAGCAATCGAATATAAACATGAGTATAGTTCATGTTGTGTGTGTAAAGCACATTATACATACGAAAGTTACACAATGGACATTATAAATAGCTACTACCTATGAACTAGCATACATTTGAATTCAACTTAAGGTGGTTTAAAAAAATCGAATTCAACATGAAGTCCATTCAATTATTTGAATTTGATATCATGGCATTTGTAAACCACACCTAAATTATGGGGGCACCAATCTTTGCTCTGATTTTGTACATAATAGCATATGTAGTCATGTACAAAATAGATACAAATTTAGCTCCTCCATTCCAAAATAATTGTAGTTATAGGATTTTCAAGTGTCAAAAATTCAAAAAGAAGCGGATAATTTAATGAGGTTTTCAAACATACAAGGTCAAATATAACGTTGTATATTTTGGTCAACCCTCATAGTTCAAGAGTACTCTAACCGTGAATGCTTGTGTTTCAAAATTTCGAACGAAGCGCCAAAAGAGCCTCTACTCGCCCGAAACCGCGTGAGACCAATATTTGGTAGTACAAGGAAATTACTTTTCTAATAACTCCGACCCGTGAAACCTACCGGCCCGATGTCCAAAGGTCTAAACCGGGGTAGGTTTGTAGCTTCATCTAGACGCCACTCAACCGCATCCAAAAAACATTCATACACAATGGCCACCTAAGCACACATGCGCGCAGCGGAAATCGCTCCTGCCCACTATTTGGGACACCTGGGATTACCATCCTACCCCTGACCCGCAATAGGTCCGAAATTTAAGAGGGGGGCAAAGTTTGTACTTTCCTCAAATTTCAAACAAGCGCGTCCCATCTTCTGTTCAAAAAAGCCAAAAACAAGCGCGTCCCAGACCGAAACATGGTCCCCCCCACCCGTCCAATTCCCCATTCGTACTCCGTGGGCGCCAAAACTACCTCTCCACCAGCTGCGAAACCCCGGCGTCCTCCATCTGCCACCCCATCCCACCCATAAACCACCGCCCTCCTCCATCACGCCGGAGCCGATACCCCGACGTCGTCGTCCACCACAACCTCAACCGCAACGCCCTCCACGGCTAGTAGTTGAAGCCGAGGTCAAGCCGTCCGTACCCGAGCCAGTTCAACCACGCCGTCCCGTGCCTCACCGCTGCCGCTCCAACTTCGCCACCCTCCACCGCACCGGAGTTGTTCCTGCTATGCCGTCCTTCGCCGCCTCGGATCTGCTTCCCCTCCGCTGACATACGGCCACGGAAACACAGTCAACAATTTGGCCATGGGTTCGTCCAAGCCTGCACCCTCTAGAACATCGGTTTCCCCGGTAAAAAGAAGAAAATCGGCGCGACTTGTGGAGGTGACCACACCGGCAACCGAAAAAGGCACTCCTCTTCCCTTATTCGTGCAAATCTTACGTCTCTGCTTGCATGGTATTCATCCCACAGACGACACTAGTTGACCGCTTCTTCTTGATACTAGATGTTCCTAGTAACTCGTGATGCACAAGGTTTCTCCTCATATACTATTTCACCTTAGCTAGAGGTCTGTCGCCCCCCTGAATTTCAATTTCTGGCCACTTGATTCCCAATTAACGGAAGCATTCCCCGGCGTAACAGGCGCTAGTACACCCATTACACCGGGGAAGCAGCGCCTTGGTGTTTATCTTAGGGGCGTGTGCGGCCTATAGCTACTGGCGCCCGATCTGGAGGTCGGCCGGGATTAAAGGGATGGCCTGGGGGCTCTGCCAAGCACGGCGGTGGTGTGAGGTCGATGGGAGGGCGGGGCAGCGGAGGCAGGGGTCTGGGCCGGTGGTCGCTGGCGGTTCGAGAAAGATCGTCAACAGTGACTGGCGGGAGGTAGACGAAGGCCATCTGCCCATTCCTTATAGATCGGACGGGTCATTAAAAAAATCGACGGACCTATTTATTTTCAGTCGACTGTTATCTTAGATATGACCACATGTGGTGGTGTGCTGGAGGAGTACCTGCATTTCCTGTGCTCATATATTACAAAATCATACAGAGTAGAATCTAATTTTGTTTGCCATGCAATGTTGTAGAGCTATCATATGTCTCATGTCATTTATTTTTCAGCCACCTGCTATCTGCTACTTTTACAGTGCACTAGTCCTGCACACACTTCACCCTTACTCTCACTGTTGTGTTTTTATGCAAGGGTATTTCAGACTCTGCTGCCATGAGAGAGGCCAAAAAGAAAAGAGAGAAGTTGCTCTAATTTGGCGTGCGGCTAGGCAAGACACGTTTCAACGCTTTAAAGGGTGTAGTGTCAGCAGATGGAGACGGGGAACGTAGCTCTGGAGTTGATGACCTCGCTCACAATGAACCACCATCCCAGGTGCTTGCTTTAACTTCGCGGTGTCATATGTGGTTGCATGTTCCATATGGTGTCTAGCTTGTATTCGAAAGGCCGAAGTCGGTAAGATAAGGAAAGATATTTTTTTTACATGAACCACCATCCCGTGAGCACTAGAAGACAAATATCTAGTCAGGGCACTGGCCGAGCCAGTGACAAGCCCAGCAAAGATAGGCATCACCTGGAAGCCAACTAAAAATCTGCGATGGTGGCGAAGCAGCCCGCCTCCCACCAGGCTCTCAGGTCCTAGATGATCATGCTCACCACTCCAGCCGGATGTCTAGCTTGTATTGCTTCCAATTTGGTTAAATTGCATCTGCTTAGCTTACACATTATACCTTTGAATATGACATGCCTTTCTGTTTTTGGTACATACTAGTACATCTGTGTATTAACCATGTTCTTACATCAAACTAATGTTCTTGTGTATCCCTCATCAATCACTTATGACGAGGCAGGTAGGCAAGGGGACTACTCCTCATTTAAAGAATGCAGCGTCAGCCTCCCGACATGATTCTCAAGAAACAGAAATGCTAGATGAAGATAGTGAACATAGCTCTGTAGTTGATTACAGCATTTCCTCTACACTAGCATTGCAGATGCTTGCTCTAACTTGGCAGCTTGATATGTGGTTGCATGTTGCATATGGTGTCTAGATTGTAATTCTTCCAATCTGGTTACACTGCATGTGCTAGTCTGCTTAGCTTATACATTATACCTGTTTATGTGACATGCCTTCCTATATTTAGTACATAGTACATCTATCTATTAAGCATGTCCTTACATAAAACTATTGTTTTTTTGTATCCTGCATCAATCAACATGACGAGACACCTTTAGTATATGCAGTGCGATATTAGTTGCATCTTTCATATGATTTATAGCATGCGCTGCTTCTAATTTGTTGAAATTCCATTTATGATGGGACGCTTTTAACTTGGCATAGTCATATTGGTTGCATCTTTCTTGTGGTGTCCAGCTTGCATTGCTTCTTATTTGCTGGAATTGTTTCTGCTTAGTTTACACAAACAGTTGTGAACATGCCATGCCGTCCTATTTTTGGTACATATTCCATCCTGGTATCATGTGTTTGCCTTACATCAAAGTAGTGATTGTCAGTATCATCCATGAATGAGTTCTGAAGAGAGAATTGTATTGCTTTTTCTTGTCAGTTTTACTTGACAATTCAAAATCAATAAAGCGGAAGGAAGTTAGCAAGGCAACGGATAGAGGTGCTCCTTCTGAATGGAGGGCCTCTACAGTTTCTACTCCTCCACACCCCCAAGATGATTTCCAAGACAACACATGCATAGACACTCAACAAAGCTGTGTTTATGATGAGCATGTCTCCCCTAGTGCAGCATCATCGGTGCTCCCTCTAACTTGGCACTGTTATATGTGGTTGCATGTTATGTGTGATGTCTAGCTTGTATTGCTTCTAATTTTGTTGAATTCCATTTACTTACTTTACACATTATACTTGAATAAGACACGTGTTCCTGTTTCTAGAACATACAATATATGTCTATCACACCATGTTCTTACATGAAATTACTACTGTTGTGTAACCTGCAACAATCACTTATCATAAGACACGTTTGACTTCGAGTGTGATATAGGTTACATCTCACATTCTATTCTAGCTTGTATTACTAATTTGTTGAAATGGCACTTATGACGAGACAGTTTTAACTTGGTAGAGTGATATTCGTTGCATCTTTCATATGGTGTCTAGCTTTCATTGCTTCTAATTTATTGAAATGCCTTCTCCTTAGTTTACACATCATAAGCTGTGAATATGCAATGCTGTGAATATGCAATGGCACTAATGACGAGAGACCTCTAACATGGTAGTGTGATGTTGTTTGCGTCTTGCATATGATTTATTTCTTGTACTGCTTCACATTTGTTTAAACGCCATTTATGATGAGACATTGTTAACTTGGCAGAGCGATATTTGTAGGATCTTTCATATGGTGTCTACCTTCCATTGCATTGCTTCTAATTTGGTGAAATGTCTTCTTCTTAGTTTACACATCATAGTTCTGGTTATCTCTTCCGTCCTTTTTTTCATACATATTACATCCTCCTATCATGTGGTTGTCTAACATCAAAGTTCAGTTTGTCTGCATCACGCATCAATTTGTTCTGAAGAACTAAATTGTTATTCGTTTTTCTTGTCGGCTTGACTTAACATGGCACAGACAAAGAGGAATAAACACGGAATGGCAGGGAATGAGAAGTGGATGAATCCTGCAGATTCTGCTGGTAGTGATGGTGCAATAGAAGGTCAAAGTCCAGCAGAAAATTCTACAAACACGCCATCCCATGCTACACGAGTTGTAAAAAAAGACAAACAGAAACAAATAGCTGCCACCAAACAAGCAGAGACAGCCCTAGTTCTTGCAACACCTACCACAGTACTACCAGCTGCACGATGTACTCGTGCGTCAACTGAGCTAGCAGTACGTTCCCAAGCTCCCTTGCCACCTGACACTACTTCCCAAGCACTCTTGACACAAGACGAGTTGGCAATATCAGATGAACCTTGTGAGCTTCAACAGCAAGAAGGTAGTTGCTGGAGTCAAGTTACAGTTGCATGCTTCTTTATATGTAGTCTCAGAGTTTGATGTACACTAACACTTCCTATGTTTATTGTTGGACTAGCACCTAGGCACAAGAGGAAGCAAACATCAGGGATAATGCTTGATAGGTTAACTAAATCTAGAGGAGGAAGAATGGAGATCCGTTTTGAGGCAGGTTTAAAAAGGCCACGTGATGCTACAGAGTCAGCCAAGTTAGTATCAGAGGCATTGGTTGCTGTTAGGTGTCATGTACGTATCCTCCCAACATGGATTCAGTACAGGAATGACAAAGACGAAACCCAGTTCAACATCTTCCTCGACCATTTATCTGTAAGTATGGTTATGTATGGAAACTCGTAATATCGTCTTGCTCTGTCCAATGCTTTCTAGGTTACTGATAATGAGACTCCCATAATTTTCAGCAGATGAGGTTCAAGTTGGATAGCCAAGATGATGCAACCAAACAAGCTTGCACCCATGTTTTCAAGTCTGCTCTGCGATAGTATCGGTATAACTTGAGGAAAACTCACTTTCAAGGCAAGGCTAACAGTGAACTTGCCCAAACATCTCAAGTGGAAAATATATCTGATGAAAACTGGAGAGGCATCGTTAAACACTGGTCTGATCCGAAGTATCAGGTACATTATATATATGTCATCAGATCACATGTTGAAGTCCTATTTACACATGTGCCACACAAATCTATCTTCTTGTAGGTGAACTCTTCAAAGAACAAGGCCAACCGTACGAAAGTGAAATTCCAACAGACGACAGGATCTCGTAGCTATATTGCACACTGCGAGGCTCTTGTAATTAGCTGCTGTTTCACTCTTTTCGCTGTACCATATTATCAGATCTATATTGACTTGTTCCAAATGCAGAGGAAAGCCCGCAAGGACCAAAAAGTACCTGAACCAAATGCTGTGGAAATCTTCAAGGACTGTCACACCAGCAAGAAGAAGGGCATGACTACACCAGTCAAAGTCGCCGTTGTAAGTCCTTAATCCTCATGCCTTCTAACTACTACTTACTCTGACTTGTGCCTTGAACTGCATGGTTTGCAGCCAATGTCTATTACTCTTTTCAATTTTATACACAATTGTCTTAGCGTATCATTGCACGTTACAAGGTTTAAAAGAGAGGAGTGATGTTCTTTTGATCTTGACCCATAATCTAGTTCCGTGCTGTACTTGCCCACACAACATTACAATTTCTTGTTTGTCTATTCTCAGTTGTTTTGTGATATGAATGATGTCATAATATGCTTACCGTATTATAAACTTCGTCTCTTTATCCTTAGCCCTCAATACAATGTAAAGAAATAGACAATACATTAGCGATGGTACATGGTCATATGTTTGGAACCTGGTTTTATTATGTATTTTGCAATAAAATACAACTAATATTTTACATGGGTTCACCAGAATAAGTAATCTATATAGACCAAAGCTATTTTGTTTGGTTTTGCTACCTCCTTAATATCTTCTGTTCTGGAACTACTAATGTAAAACCTCAACTTTTCAGCGAGCTATGGAAAAAATGGTGGAACCGCCACCTTCTGAAGGTGGCGAGGCAACTATAACCGCAATGTCAGCTCTTGCTGCAGTGGGTTAGTATTTGTCCACTAACATTGCCAAAAGCACGTTCCTGCGTAATACTGGGTTGGTTGTTAAGGCAATATCGTCCAAACTGCCTCATGATCAAGATATGCAAGCTCAAAGCAATGTTGTATCTCTGCTCCAGACACAAGTCCATTCCCTAACAGAGACCCTTTGTGAAACAAGGAGAAACATTGCTCAATGTCGTCAAGATATGCGTGGTTTTGAAACCAGACTATCAGACATTTGCTATGTTGTTCAGGAGCCTAGGGGAAATGAAGGCGAGGGTTATGGTGCTCCATCGGACAATACAGCATGAAAACATAACAGTCAGGTCAAATGAACTAAGCTTCTGAACTTCTGGTGGTGCATTTATCTGCTAGACTGTTAAGTTTTATGCCAACCTTCCTTTTGTTATATAGTTGTAATTTGTTTTGGTGCGATACAAAATTTATTCTTAACGTGCACCCGCCGCGAGAAGAAAACAGCAAGCCATTTTTGTATAGTGTAGGGTGTTCCCTATATTTGCACTGGTGGTGATCTTTGATGCCGAGTGGATGTAATCTGTGCAATCGCCTTAATAGCCTAGCGTTAGTTTCGGCCTTATTTATTTCCTAGTCTTCTTTTTCCCTGGTTTGCTAGTGGCCGCAACTACCATGGGCCATATACGGGCCGTAGGATCCATGGGTCTCCTACGGGCAGTCGATAAATGGGCCTGTAATCGGTGGGCTTCGGGCCGTCGGATAAATGGGTCTACATGGGCCATAATTGGGCGTAATTGGTATCGGCCCAGCACAGTAACAGGCCGTTAACAGGCCGTAGGACAGCAAAGGCTTAATTATGTCACAGGCATAACGGGTCATTAATGGGCCAGAATATAGGACGGGCCAGAAACGGTGCAACCGGTTAACAGGCCAGAAATGGGCCGACTCTTGCCATGGGCCGAATTTGGCCCATTAGGGTAACAGGCCAGTAACGGGCCGACTCTTGCCATGGGCCGAATTTGGCCCATTAGTGGAACAGGACGGTAATGGGCCGACTCTTGCCATGGGCCGAATTTGGCCCATTAGGGGAACGGGCTAGTAACGGGCCGGAAGTAATCGAGGGCCGAAAAGGAGCCCAAGAACGTATGGGCCGTCAATAGGCCGAAAGCTAACACAGGCTGGAAACGACCCATGTAAATCACGGGCCGTTAACGGGTATAAAGAAAATTACTGTTCATTATGGGCTAGAGTCACCATGGGCCTGTAATGGGCCGAAAGATATGAAGGCCTCATATGGGCCGAAAGACGTCGTGGGCCATACATGGGCCGAAAGTGAAATGGGCTGGAATTATATTCGATGGCCCACATGACGTTGTTGGGCCGATTTCCTTTAGGGCCTAACGGGCCGTGAGTTAACGGGCCGTAAAATGGGCTGTTTGCGAAGAGACCGTTAACAGGCTTTTCATGGGCCAGCCCGTTAACTTTTGACCAAGTCAAACGGGCCGGCTTTGTAAGCTAAATCGGCCACTGTTGGGCTGTGCCACGTGTCGACATATCATAGGCGCCTATCTGACCCACTGACGAGCTGACACGTGTTTCCTCTAGCCAATGATGATTTTACACGTGAAAAATCCCCATTGGTCGGGGTTGTTAACGGGTTATCGGATCCAAAACCCGACCCGGTAGCTTAATGGCGTTCCGTTATGGTGGATGCCACGTGTCGGTCACTCTTGACGAAAGCACTTCTGTGACGCGCGATTTATCGTCATGGAAGTGGACACTTCCGTGATGATAATTTTGGTAATGTCATGGAACACTTCTACGACAGCACAGGTATGACTATCTCGATTCTGTCATAAATTTGTGATGGATGTGCATGCATGACAAAAAAAGCGACCTACTGTGACAAACACGTATCATCACGGAAGTGTATTTTTTTGTAGTGAATAAACTAAACAATCAATAAGCTAAGCTAACGGATGGGTCTTGACCATCACATCATTCTCCTAATTATGTGATCTCATTATCAAATGACAACTCATGTCTATGGTTAGGAAACCTTAACCATCTTTGATCAATGAGCTAGTCTAGTAGAGGCTCACTAGGGACATGGTATTTGCTTATGTATCCACACATGTATTTAAGTTTCCGGTTAATACAATTCTAGCATGAATAATAAACCTTTATCATGATTTAGGAAATATAATATAGCCATTTTATTATTGCCTCTAGGGCATATTTCCATCAAGTTGCCCAGGCACCCGGGGGAGGGGGTCGCTGGCATCTCTCGGGCGGGGGGCGGGCACTGGGGGTGGCCGGAGGCAGCGCCCGGGCAGCGGCCGGGCACCCGGTGCGGGCAGGGGCAGTGCCCAGGTTGAGGCCAGGCACCCGAGGCTGCCAGAGGGCAGGCCCAGTGGGCGGCCGAAGGCCCGGGCACCCGGGGGCAGAGGGGGCTAGGCGCCTGGAGTGTCCAGAGTCTCTATATCATCGAGCTTCTCGTGACCTCCATTGTCTTCCTTCTCCATGGTTGCTTGGATCTCCGTCCTAGCTTCCTCGCAGTCATCTCCGTGGTACCTTAGAATGCACAAGGTTTCTCTTTGAGGTACAATCCAACTCTCATGTGAATCTGAATGAAGCTCGAAGAGGAAAGAGTTAACCTCGGTTTCGATGGCACGTGCGCGAGCTCTCGTCATTCGTCCTCCTCGTCGTGCTTGATGAGTTGTAGTAGAGTCCATGGGGATGATGGAGGGATGCTCCGCATCAAATAGGCTCTGCTTCAACCCGCTTGGTGAACTTATCAACAGCCACGAGAAGATGAGTTTTCTTGTCCTTGGACCGTTTGAATGGAGCAAGCATATCAAGCCCCCGGATTGCAAAATACCAAGTGATGGGAATCATCCGAAGTTCTTGAGCCGGCACGTAAGCATGTCGTGCAAACTTTTGACATCCATCACACTTACGCATGGTGTCTTCAACATCTACATGAGCTGTGAGCCAATAGAAACCATGTTGAAAATCCTTTGCAACCAATGATCTTGAGCCGACATGATGACCACAATCACCGGAGTGAATTTCATTGAGGATCTCGTGGCCCTCATTAGGAAAGACGCAACAATGAAAAACGCCAGTGATGCTTCGTCTTGGAAACCCGCCATGAACAATAGTCATTGACTTGGAAAGGCGAACGATCTGACGAGCAATAAGTTCATCCTCAGGGAGCTCGCCTCGATCTAGATAATTCAGATAAGGGACCGTCCAGTTAGGGGTAGCAGGTAGAGCCACCACCAATTGAGCCTCCGTGTCAGGTATAGCCAGATCTTCCTCAGATGGTAGTTTGACAAAAGGGTTATGAAGGACATCAAGGAAAACATTGGGAGGTACCAGCTTGTGTTGTCAAACAAGTCGTGATAATGCATCAGCCGCCTCATTGAGATGTCTGTCAATGTGATCCACTTGTTAACCCTTGAAATGACTTGCAATGTTAGTCACTGCCTGTCGATAAGCCGCCATGAGGGAGTCCTTAGAGTCCAACTTGCCAGAAACTTGCTGAGCAACCATGTTTGAGTCGCCCAAACATCTGACCCGGCTAAGATTCATCTCTTTAGCCAACCGGAGGCCACGGAAGAGAGCTTCATACTCAGCTGCATTGTTAGTGTAGGGAAACATTGTCCCCAAGACATAACAAAATTTATCACCTCATGGAGAAGATAAGATAACTCCAGCCCCCGAGCCCTCCAACTATCTGGAAACATCAAAGTGAATTGTCCAATAAGTTTTATCTGGCTTCTCTTCATGAACTTGAAGTTCAGTCCAATCATTGATGAAATCCACTAGTGCTTGGGACTTAATGGCTGTTCGAGGCACATATTTCAGATGATGTAGCCCAAGCTCAATTGCCCACTTAGTGATGAGGACATGAATACCTTGTATACGACCAAAAATATTGCATACATGCATATTTGTGAGGTGATTTCTAATACAAACTATGCAATAATTTATTTATGTTATACAGGACAAAAATACTTCATAGACTTTTGTGCCATGTCTAATTGCAGGTATATGGGACATTTGTACAATCCACATATGAAGATAAGGGGAAAAGAGAACTTTAGGTGCTGTTCAAAAAGTCCTCTCATGTCACTTTTGGGCCAAGAGAAGATAGAGTCCAAGTCTCTCACATTATGGACTCAGATTCGGACTACACAGACATACCTCACTCAAAATGCCAAGATCTCTTTCATCTGGACTCCGAATTGGGTGATTCTTTTTTTTGGAAAGTAGATTTCATTGTCTTTCCAACCAAATTGGATTCACCTTCAAATTCGTCTGAAGCATTGAGATATTGACGAAACAATCTGTCGTTGTAGCAGAATCTGAGTCAAACTACAAGTCCAAAGGTGTTGCATCACCTCCACTTGGGCCCATGGGCCTTGTACAACCTAGGGTTAGTTTTAGTATGCATTGGGACGTCCTCCCACCTCCTTGGTCGCCACCCCTTCCTCATATATAAGTAGATCAATCTAGTAGCTTTTTCCTTGGGATTTGTTTAGTTAGGAGTTAGTCATTGCAACTTTGTGTACTTCATTTGTGTCCAATGACCAGAACAAGACCGCTTGTGAATCACCACTTTATCAATACTTCAGATATGTTCACAATATTCAAATTGCTTTATCATATTCTTGCTTGCGGGAATAGACCTTCGTGGTCAGGTTGACCATGCTCCAGCATGGTCAATAACCTTTCGAAGTTGGTTTAGTGATTCCTTAGGAGCAATGTCGTGCACGTTTGTAGTTGGATCGTCAAATTCATCTCCACCAAATCAATAGTTATCATCTCATCGAAAGATCGAGACACCTCCCCTCTATCACTTAGCCATCCTTCATTTGGCTTCCCTGTTTTGGATGATGTCTCCCAATGGGGCAGAGCTAACCACAGTTATTGGGTGTTCCAGAAAATAATGCTTCAGTCTGCGACTTGCCATGAAGACCCCGAATACCAGCTTCTGCCAATGTGGATATCTCTGTTTGGACTCTGTCAAGACTTTGCTGATATAGTCCGTTGGACAATATATTCCTTCCCTTCCTCGTGCTCCACGACAACTGCAACACTTACCGCTTTGTTATTAGCAGCAATGTACAGGAGCATAGGCTCTTTGTCAATAGGAGCATGCAAGATGGGCGGCTCAGCCAATTGTTTTTAGCATTGCTCCAGACGAAGTTATCTGTTTTCTTCAACATATGATACAAAGGGATGGCCTTCTCGCCCAGGAGGCTTATGAACCTGCTCAAGGAGGCTATTCGAATCGCCATGCGATGTACATCACTGATATTGGCTGGCTTACCCAGGGAGGTCACTGCTTTGATTTTCTCTAGATTGGCTTTGATTCCTCGTTCAGACATCAGAAAACCCAACAATTTGCCAGCTGGAACTCCAAAGACACACTTGGCCGGGTTAAGCATCATCTTGTACCGCCAAAGGTTGTCAAAGTTCTCCTTAAGATCATCCAGTAAGGTCTCCTTTTTCCGAGACTTGACGACAATATCGCCAACATAAGCATGAATATTGCACCCGATCTGATTGTCAAAACAATTCTGCACGCAGCGCTGATAAGTCACGCCGGCACTCTTAAGCCCGAAAGGCATCGATACATAGCAGAAAGCCCCAAAGGTTGTGATGAAATCCGTCTTCTCGTGGTCCTCAACAACCATCTTAATCTGATGATAGCCGGAGTAAGAATCTAGGAAACATAAACTCTCATAGACAGCAATGGAATTGATGATCTGATCAATGCGGGGGAGAGCAATCGGGTCTTTGGGACAAGCCTTGTTGAGATTTGTATAATCAACACACATACGCCAAGTGTCGTTCTTCTTTAGGACAAGCACTGGATTGGCCAGCCACTCAGGATGAAATACTTCTATGATGAACCCGGCAGCTAGGAGCTGGGCCACTTCTTCCCCAATAGCCTTGCATATCTCCTCGTCAAAACGACGGAGGTATTGCCGGACTGGTTTCATCTTAGGATCAACAAGGATGTGCTCAGGTAATTCTCTCGGTGCACCAGGCATGTTAAAAGGTTTCCATGCAAAGATGTCCCGATTCTCATGGATGAACTCGATGAGCATGCTTTCCTATTTGGAATCCATGCCCGTCCCAATAGTGAACTGCTGGGATGAGACGTTGGGGACAAAATCCACATGCTTGGCGTCTTAGGCCGACTTGAACTTGAGGGGCAGGTCAGACTCTATGGTGGGCTTTTTCAGAGACATCATGTCAGCCGGATCAACGTTGGGTTTGTAGAATTTCAACTCCTTTGCTGCACAGGCCGACTCAGCATACACCGCGACCCCTTCTTCACACTCAGGAGCGATCTTTCCGTTCCCATTGACTGTAATAGTACCCTTCAGCCTAGGCATCTTGAGCTTGAGATAAACATAACAGGGCCGAGCCATGAAAAGAGCATAAGCCGGCTGCCCGAACAAGGTGTGATAATGACTCTTGATCTTGACCACATCAAACGTCAGAAACTCCATTCTGTAATTATACGCATTGCCTAATGCAACCTCAAGCTTGATCCGCCCAATGGGGTACACAGATTTTCCGGGAATAATCCCATGAAAATGGTGGGGGTGATGAGAGTTGCTTCTCTAACAAGTTCATACGCCTGAAGGTGTCATAATACAGGATGTTGATGTTGCTTCCTTCGTCCATGAGTACCTTCATGAGATTATACCCACCAACTCAAGGCGCCACCACCAAGGCAAAGCCACCAGGGTTATCAACCCATGGCGGGTGATCAGCCCTACTCCAAGTGACCGGTTGTTCTGATGAATTCAATTATTGAGGAACCGCCGGCTCAACTAGATTAACAACACGTTTCTGAACCTTGTTGTCCTTCTTGCAGGTACTGGTGGTAAATACGTGATACTGCCCACTACTTAACTGCTTAGGATTGCTCTGAAAACCTGCCTGGTTGCTCTGATGTTGATTGCCACCTTGGCCGAAATGCTGATTTCCACCATGATTGCCACACCCCTGATATCCAGATCCTGAGCCGCCCAAGCCTTGATAACTCGGGTTGTGATAGTTACCCGATGAGCCGCCTGCTGGGAAATTTGAGCCGCCAGCTCCTGGTTGTCCAGGGTTGCCACCCCCACCGCCAGGATGATTCTAGTGTACTTGATTGCGATAAGCCTGCATTATATGATAGTTTTCCCAAGAGTGAGTTGCCTGCCTATCCGGGGTACTATGCTGTGGACACAGACCTTTGAGGGCTTCCTCAAAATTACGATCTTTATTAGCATTGAACGGCCTCCCAGAATTATTTTGCCTCTGGCCCTTGAAACCAGTGTTAGCGAGAAGATCTGAGCCGCCCTCGAGGTACTTGCGCTGACCACCATGGTTGCCATTGGGCCTCGGGTTACCTTGTTGCTGACCTTTGCTGCCACGATTCTTTTTCCCCTTGTTGGTCTGATCATTGTCCGGGTTAGGATCTTTGGTGGTGTCTAACTTTACATACTGGGTCAAGACATCCATGAGGTCGCCCATGTCCATAACTATCCTCTTGAGTCGACCAAGCTTTTAAACGAGGGGGTAAAAATGGCAGTTCTTCTCTAGGATCAAAATGTCTTGAGCTGCCGATATACCATCCGAGGAGTGGATGATAACCACGACCCGGTGAGACCAATGATGAGCAAAGTCGCCTTTGCACTGAACACAATGCTGCAGATCAAATATCGTCATATGACGCTTGCAAGTTCCCTGGAAGTGTTTGATGAAACGCGCTTTCAACTTTTACCAAGCTATGATGGATTTTGGAGGTATGTTCTTCAGCCATGTATGAGCCGGTCCTTCCAGCATCATCATCAAGTATTTGGCGCAGACTGCATCACTAACATCCAGCATATCCATAGCAATCTCATAACTTTTGATCCAGGCCGCCAGCTCAAGGTCAGGCGTGTAGTTTGAAACCTTTCGAGGGCCCTTAAAATCCTTAGGCATACACTCGTTGTGCAAAGCCAGCACCAGGCACGAAATCCCGATGGTTCTGGTGCTCGACCCGACACCTTGTGAAGCCAAGGGGGTCACATGATGTGACTAATAAGCCGCCGCATTAGTAGCCTTTGTTTCCCGTCGTGCCTGGGCTGAGTCAACGATCTCCTGGGCATCCACAGCCCCCTGCCTGGGCGGGTCACCTGTTGCTCACGTATCCATCGGGCGCTGCTGGAAACGGCCGGGGACTTGGCATGGCGACTCTGGCTGCGGCTTGGGTGCGGGGTAGAGTGGAGCCGGTGCTGACTGTAGGAATAATTCACATGTTGAGTGATTGTTATTTTTAACAAATCGAAGGCATGCAAAGCCTCTCTTTCCACAAGAGTACCACCCGTGATCAGATACCTTTTAAGATTGGCAGCCACTACCACTAGGTTATCAACAAGGTTAGAAAAGTGACCTGCCGGCGTCACGAAGCGATCGGGAGTCATCCGGATGGGCGGCGGGTTTGGAGCTGGTTGATTTAGAGATGGCCCGCCATTACCGTTTTGTGGGATGGCCCGGTTCAATTGGGGTATAACCGGCGTCTTAGGGGTGCTCGGCCCGACGCCTGGCGTGTTGAATAAGCGTCTTCCCTCAAAGCCAAGGGGAGGTGAGTCTCATGACATCTCCTGTAGACTGCCTCAGAAGCATGCTGTCAAAGTCCCAGGTGGCAAGCCTCTGTCCTCAAGCCCTCTGTTTCCTGCTGAATATGGGTCTATAACTGTGTTGTCGGATTACGGGTTCCGGCCAACTCTTGGGGTTCAAACATTGGGGTGCGCACGAAGATCTCTCTCGCCCACGAGCCCACTCTCGCAACGATCTCTAAGCCTAGCTCGCCGAACCCGAAGAACAAGGGACACAAGGATTTATACTGGTTCGGGCCACCGTTGTGGTGTAATACCCTACTCTAGTGTGGTGTGGTGGATTGCCTTGTAGGCTGAGGATGAACAAGTACAAGGGATAAACAGCCTCCTGAGGAGAGGTGTTCTTGAGCACGATGAGCTTGTGTGTGTGTGGATGGTCTGGATCCTCTCAGATGAGCTGCCCTGACAACGGTGATGGCTAGCCCTATTTATAGAGGCCCTGGTCCTCTTCCCAAATATTAGGCGGGAAGGGATCGCACAACGGCCAGTTTGAAGGGGGACAACTAGTACAAGTTATCCTGACAAAAGGTGGTCTTCGCATGCCAAAGGCTCTGGTGGTGACGCCGTCCTGGTCCTAGGGAGTCTGCCCCTGAGGAGGTCTTGCATCGTCTGCCTTGCGAGGCTTGGCCCCTCGCGAGGGTCTTGAATGGTTGCTGATGAAGATGGGTCGTACCAGGCCACTGGTGGAGCCACGCCCCGGGCCGCAGACGGGCAAGTCTGGGTACCCCCGTTCCCAGGACGCCGACAGTAGCCCCCGGGCCCAAGGCACGCTCGTACTTGGCTTCGCGGCGAAGCCAAGGGTCAAGTGTGGAGCGCCGCGGGGCCCAATAGCATGCGGCATCGATTGACGCGTGGGGATTGACTGGACGTGGGTGTCTTCGCTTTCCCACACTGCCTCGGCAACTGCCTCACTTACAAAAAGGCTGGCGCGCGCCGCGGTGTCTTCATTGCTTGCCTTCTTCTTGCTCCAGATCCCCTTTCCTGCTCCTCTCTCCCAAGGACTCCAGATCCGTGCCAGCTCCCCTTCGGGTCCGTAATCGATGGCATCTGGCAAGGCAAAGGCCGCCTCTCCGCCCGCTTGGTACGAGCCGGCCCTCAGCGCACCCAGCGTCTCGGAGAAGAACCTCGTAGTCGCGCTTCTGATGACAGTGGAGAGTAGCAACGAGAAGGGAAATACCGCGCTCCGGGCCACCTCCGATGAGCTGGAGGATTCAGGGAGCACCTTCTATCCCTTCTTCATGAGCAGTTTTGTCGCGGGGCTAGTTCCCACTTCTCCCATTTCTTCTTCGCCGTCCTCAGCCACTATAAGCCGCATGCCCTTCATCTTCACCCCAACTCTGTCCTCCTCCTGTCCATCTTCGCCTTCTATTGCGAGGCATTCGTGGGGGTGATGCCATCCGTGGCGCTGCTTCGCCACTTCTTCTACCTCCGGAACAAGGACAGCCACTTCTCAGGGTGTGCCAACTTCGTCGCGGCTACCGGGACCAACACGATCTCGAAGGCCGGGAAGAAGGCCGAGAACTTCAGGAGCAAGTGGGTCCTTATGGTTGGTGCTGCCGACGGAGATGCCCACACCTCACGACGGGTGGCTCCGCGCGAGGCTCACCAGCCCCAGGACGGAGCAGGTGCAGGAGAAGATGACTACTGGCCTGAAGCCTAACGATCCAAAGGCAGCGAAACTGATGGGGCCATGATCATCAAGGAATTCCTAACGCAGCGTCTTGCTCCACTCCAGGCACGCTCGCGTCCCTTGTGGAAGCTCGGGGACGAGGAGGATGACCTTCGCCTGCACTGGGATGCCTGGTCGGAGGAGGATCTGGCCACGGCTATCTGCCTCTTGGTCAGGGACGACCAGGGGTATCCGCATGACACCCACGTCCCGCTGTACCGCCGCCCGGATGGGGCGAAGGTTGCTGCCGCCATGCCCGCCTTTGACGGGCGTGGGCTCGTTCCACCAGTGCCATCCAAGGCCCAAGAGGTGACGGTTCCGGTGGTGGTGTCCTCTGATGGCTCTGACGGGGGAGGAGCAGGACTTGGAGGCAACCCCGGAGGGGACCGGGGAGACTTCCCCTCCGTGCAAGGCCGACCTCCTTCGCGCCTTGCCTGATGACGATGACTTTGACGACCATCCGGTGAGGGAGGTCCGGCCCTCCGCTGGGGTCACCACGAGGTCTTGGGTTACCCCCTTGAAGAAGCCGTCGGCTGGGGTCCTGACAAAGAGCCGGTCAGCGCTGATCTCCCGAGGCGACGCTCCTGAGATCCTTGCGTCGGCGCCCTAGGCTGTGAAGCCTACGGGCTTTGCGGAACTTAAGAGGCCGAGGGACTACGCCGCCATGGATCAGTAAGCGCCTCACCCTGACCTCGCTCTTCCTCCTGCTGCTGCTTCCTGGCGTTCTTTTCATGCACTATTAGGCCGACTCTATCGTCAAAGAAGAAGCGAGAGGGGGCGGCCGCATCCTCGAAGGCCCAGCAGCCTGGCCTGGTCACACCCCCTCCAGCGCGCAAGAGCGGCGATGGCGCCCATGCCTCTCTAGCTCGGTCCTCCTCGCGAGGCCTAGTGGACCGGCCTCAAGAGAAGGAGATCTCCACCGCTGAGCCGGCTCCAGAGGTACCCACCCCCAGCTCGCCCGCCGATGTTTCAATGGCTCGGGAGCCCCTAGTTCCTTCTTCCGCTGCTGCCAGCGCGCAAGCCGTGGCGGTAACGCTGCCTCCTCCTCCTCCCGTTATGCCGCTGGCCCATGGTCCTTCCGACGCACCTGATGTTTTGGGGGAGGCTCTTTTCGCGCTGACTCGGCTGTGGGATGATCTTCAAGGTGCCGACCATCGTTTGGTGGCGGGGCGCCTGGAGTTGATCTTGGGTTGGCTGCACTCCGACGCGTCTGTCAGGGTGGCATTGGGCCAGGCCGCGGCAGCTTCTGAGGAGGACAAGCGAGCCGTTGAACAAGCCACGGCCGCTCGTGAGGTGGCGCTGAAGGACGCCGAGGCTGTCAAGGAGCGCTGCCAGTTGATGGAAGCCGAGCTGGAGTCCATGCGCAATGAGCGTGCGGCCGAGGCCCGCGGTCGCAGGGCAGAGGAGGAGAAGATGAAGGCCCTAGAAGACACCGTCACCAGTCGCGATGCCGAGTTGGAGCAGTTGGCAAGGGCGCAGGCCGTAGAGCGCAGCCATCTAGAGAAGCTAGAGTAGAATGTGGAGGCAGAGAAGACCAAGCTGGAAGCTAAGGCGCAGTTTCTGGATGAAGATCGTGTGGCCTTCAAGTCCCTTGAGGAGAGGTCCCGCGAGGTGCTGCGGGCTCTCTACGAGAAGAGCTTGGAGAAGCCGCTGGTGACGGACGACGAAGGTCCCGCCTAGCTGCTTCCTTATCTTGTCGTGGCGCTCGAGGGTTTCGTCAACGGGATCGGCCCCATGGTGGAGGGGGAAGCCTGCGCGCTTTCTTCTTCAGCTCTAATGCGCGTCTTCATCCATCTCCATCTTCGCGACCCACCGCTGACCTCGGCGAGCTGCTCGACCTCGTGGAGGAGGAGCATTGTGCAGCTGCTGCCGCAGCCGTGAAGGGCTAGGTGGAAGCCCTGCTGAAGAAGTTCCTTGCGGTCAAGCCTGCACCTCCAACCGATGGCGCCATCGATCCCGCGGCCAAGGCCAACGAGAAGGCGCTCCCCGACGATGGCGCCCAAGGCTGAAGAAAAGGCTTGCTTGGTGAAGAATGGCGCTCCTTCTTGTTTTACTTTCCTGCGAGCTTCCCTATGACATGGGACGTGCCTCATGGAGGCGTTAAAACTCTGCTTGATGTTTTGGGGGACAATATGATGTTTAATAATTTATTTAGGTTCCGCGATTTCCTTCCCGTTTGCTTGATGCTCTATGTCGGCAGGGCCCGACCCCGCGCATACCTCAGCCGCCGTTGGACCGTCCGGATCACCAGCACGGGACCAAGGGGTGAGGGGCTACGTGACCAGTTAGGCTCCTGAGTCACGATGCTCAGTAGTCCCCCTTGACGCGCAAACGGCCAGTGGGAAGGAGATGCGGAAATAGGCCTTAGGGTTCTACGTCGACAGGGCCCGACCCCGTGCATACCTCAGCCGCCGTTGGACCGTCCGGATCACCAGGACGGAACCAAGGGGTGAGGGGCTACGTGGCTAGTTAGGCTCCTGAGTCGCTGTGCTCAGGAGTCCCCCTTGACGCGCAAACAAACCTTCATACATGTCCTCGCCGAGGTCCCTCTCGGGAGTGTTGCGCGACGACCAGGTCCGAGGGACCTAGCAGGGCGGCGTAAACTAGGCGAGGCCTGAGCGTAGCGCCCGTGCCCAGCCTCCTCATGCGACTCTCCCAAGGGGAAGTGCTACGGTGAGGCTGGACACTGAGCCAAGTGGCTCCCCGAGGTTGGTACGGCCATGGGGCCGCCCTCAGTTGTTTATCACCAAGGCGGAGCATAGCGCTTCCGCTCTTGCACGGGCATAGCCGCTACTCAACCGTGTCGACTGCCAGCGGGGAGCATGGTTCTTCCACTGGTGCGTGGATGAGGGATCCATCTGAGTGGAGCCCCCGGGGCATGTACAGCCCCGCCCTGGCATGTGGCTTGCACGGCAGGGCTAGTCGAGGTGTGTCTGGGCACTCGTGAGCCAGCACGGGACTCACGAGGCCCTACCTCAAGGGGGGTTGCGCGTGGTCTTGATTCTTGATAGCTTCAACAGTCCTATGAGATGGTTAGGAAGCCTACGCTGGACGAATTTCCTGAAGCGATCACGTGAGAAGGCCAGACACCAACGACCCCAGGAGGTGACGTGAACGGGGCCGGCCCGCCAGACAGAGCTCAGTCGTTGGGTTTATCGATGCTGCAGGGACGGACCCAAGCATAGATGCGGTGCCTAGCCTACACATGCAAGGAATCCTAAAAAAAGACAACCGGCGCACTGCTCCCATGGTAATGAGGGCAGTCGCGGGTGGGGTATCGAAGTACCAGGTAAGCAGGTGATAATCATAGAACGACTCAAGCAAAGAGGCAGATTAGCTTAGATAGATGCAAGAACGATACATACCACAGGGACGGACCCATGCGGCCTGGGGATGATGCAGCCCGAGGGGCGCCCCCATAAAAGTAAGCTAGAGATGCAAAAGGATACACGTCGCAGGGACAGGCCCGTGCGACTTGGGGATGATGCTGCCGGAGGAGCACCCCCAATTGAATGAACTAGAAAGAGTCACCTGATACCGTAGGTGGAGCAGTGTTGGAGTAGCTGAAGATGCGCACCGAAGGGTTGTCCCTCATGAGCCACCTGGGTCCTGAGCCTCAGGAGGACCCTCGGGCCCAGGTGGGTCCTGAAGAACCATCGCGACCTCCTCTAGGACGGCATGATGCCTGGCCTCCTGAGCCGCCAGGATGCTCTGCAGATAGCGCTGAAAGGTCATAGCCGCACTCGGCAAGCCGAATGGCATGCGAACGTAGCTCTGAGGTGGACCCTCACACTATCCAATGCGTGAAGGCCAGAAACGTCCCTGAGATGCGGCCCTATTGAGCCCTGGAATGTCGACGCTGACGCGCAGCCCGCCATCCTCGCCGGGATGGGGAGCTGCGTCGGGTGGTGGGGGGCGGTCGCCGCGTATGGTCCTTGCTTCCTGAAGCTCCTGGATCTCCTTGGTGATGAACTCCTGAGCACAAGGCGCTCCACGCCTCTTGCCCTCTTGAGGGAAACATGCAGCGAAGCACGCCTCCACATGGTGCCCGAGCGCCTCCCTCGTGACATTGGCTAGGTCTGAGGCCCTCCAGAAGAGAACCCCCGAGCCCAGCCTAAGGAGGGCGCCGGGCACACCTTCCTATGCGAGGGAGGAAGACGCCCCGTCTGTGGGCACAGGTCCTGAGGTAGTACCGCTGGAAACGCTACTCTCCTGAGGCCCTGGGTGGAGTAGCTGCTTCTTCTTCTTAGGGATGGCTTCAGGAGGGTATAGGGTGCCTTCGTCATCTGGGTTTTTGACTGCTGTAGTCTGGTAGGCGCGCTCGAGGGAGCACACCACATCTCTTTCTTCACACGGAACCATGATGACGCCACCGCTCCCTGGCATCTTGAGGACATTGTAGCCATGGTGGGTCACTGCCATAAACTTGGCCAAGGCTGGATACCCAAGGATGGCGTTGTATGGCAGGCGGATGTGGGCGACGTCGAAGTCGATGAGCTCGGTGCAGTAGTTGTCGCGCTGGCCGAAGGTGACAGGGAGGCGAACCTGCCCTATCGGGGTGGTGGAGCCGTCATTCACTCCTGAGAAGGGCTTGGTAGGCTGCAACTGATCGTATGGCACTTGATGGTTGTCGAATGTCTTGACGGACAGAACATTGAGCCCTGTGCCGCCTTCGATGAGGGTCTTGGTGACTTGGATGTTGCTGATGATGGGTGAGCAGAGCATCGGGAGGGCGCCGGCTGTTGCCGCACACTTGAGATGGTCCGCCGAGCTGAAGGTGATGGCACACTTGGACCACCTGAGCGGGCATGTGGCCTCAAGCCTGGGAAGGGCCGCGTTCACTTCTCGAGCAAACTGCTTGAAGATACGCTGAGAGGCTGGGGCTTGAGCGCCACCCAAGATGCAGGCGATGGCACGAGGCTCTTGGAAGCCCAAGTCCCCTCGTCCTGATGATGATCGTCGTTCCTCCTTGGCAGTGGTGGCAGCGGAGGGAGGCCGACATTGCCCTGAGGGCAGTCCTCATGAGGCCGCTCCCTCTAGGCGCCCTCACGACGCGAGTCCTGCCAGCGGTCCTCACGAGGCCGGTCGCGCCACTCCTAGCGGGGGCCATGGTCGTCCCAGCGTCCTCCACTTCGTCCACCTCCTTGGTCGTAGCTTCGGTCGTTGCGCTCGGGGCGTCGACCGAAGCGCCCATCGCGGATGGCCCTGAGCTCCTGGCAATCATTGGTGTTGTGGTTGTGGACGTTGTGGAAGGCGCAGAACGGGTGGCTAGCCTTGGATGACTCGGGATGGTCGTGGCCGCATTTCTTCTCCGGCTCTGCCGCAAGCACGGCAGCCCCCTTGCGCTTCACATCCTTGCTCTTGGCCTTCTTATCCTCCTGATCAGCAGCTGGGAGCTCGAGGAGGGAGAGCCGCCCTTCCTCAGCCCTCGCGCACTTGGTCACTATGTCGAACATCTCCAGGGCCATTCACAGATCCTCGTGCATGGCGAGCTCCTCCTTCATCTTGACATCACGGACGCCATCGGAGAATGCGGAGATGATGGCCTTGTCTGTTACCTTGGGAATCTTGAGGCGGATGCTGTTGAAACACTGGACATACTTCTGCAAGGTCTCCCCTGGTTGTTGCTTGATGCATCACAGGTCGTCCGCGGCCGGCGGGCGGTCGCGAGTGCCCAGGAAGTTGGCGACGAAATGCTCGCACATCTCGCCCTAGGAGATCGATCCCGCGGGCAAGTTCAGGAGCCATGAGCATGCGCCATCCTTGAGGGCCATGGGAAACTAGTTCTCCATGACCTTTTCGTCGCCGTTGGCCGCCTTGATGCTTAGCTCGTAGAGCTGCAGGAACTCCACGGGGTCGGGAGTGTCGTCGTAGCGCGAAGGCAGGTCTGGCTTGAACTTGCCGGGCCAGACGACGCTGCGCAGCTCGGAAGTGAAGGCGCGGCATCCTGCTGTGGTGACCGGAGCTTGTTGTGGAGGCGGGGCCTGACCTTGATATCCACACGCTGCCTGCGCAAGCGGCGCGCGGTCTTGGCGCAGTGGTGCCGAGAGTGCAGGGGCATTCTCTCGCGGCCGGGGGACTTCTTGCCAGCTTCCTTCTTCGTGCGCGAGCATTGTCTTGGTGCGAAGGTGGTGGAGGCGCCCCGTGGGCGACGTTGCCCGCCACTGGAGGTGGTCGAGGTAACGAAAGGGACAGTGCGGGAGATCCCCAAGCGGCGCTGACGAGCTCGGCGATGCGGTCGAGCCAGTCGTCGTAGAGGTCGTCGACCGGGCGGTAGCGCAGGAGCTCACTTGCCATGAGCTCCGCGGCCTGCGCGTCCGTGGGCACGCGACGAGTGTGGGACGACGAGACGGCTGGAGTCGGCAACGGGGTGGCGGTCCGTCCGTCCCGCCGCACGGAGGGGTGCAGCGATGAGGCCTGCTGCTTGTTCGCTGGCGGGCCGGTAGCGGCGTTGGCAGCGGGTGATGGAGAACGGCGGGGAGGTCCGCCAACGGGCGCCATCTGAGCGACGCGGGTGACAAGGGCGGCGCGGCGCTCAGCACGGGCCCGTCGAGCATCAGACATGGATGCGATGGAGTAGTGGAATGCAGATCATCAAAAGAAAAGACTTCAGAGCACCTCTACCTGGCGCGCCAAATGTCGGATTACGGGTTCCGGCAAACCCTTGAGGTTCAAACATTGGGGTGCGAACGAAGATCTCTCTCCCCCACGAGCCCACTCTCGCAACGATCTCTAAGCCTAGCTCACCGAATGTCACATCCCTAGTTCTGGTATGACCTATGCTAGCTTTCATGTGTGCATCATGTTTAAATTCCATTTAAATTTGGATGGGGATTTGTGAAACCCTCAGAAATCATTTCTGGAAATAACCTAGATAAAAGTTGCTCCAAAAAGGTCCAAGAAAATGTTCATGTTGCTCTTTGAAAATATTGGTCAGAGGTAAAATTCAAACCAATATTTTTAGGAACTCATATATATTTATTTTGGCCATTTGGGATTAATGCAATAATTATTTGCATTCGGTATATATATGTTATATATATTATATATGTCCAATAATTCTGATTTTTACTGTGGGGCTTTGGAATAATCCAATTAGTTCCTACAATAATTTTTAGAAGAAAATAAAATGATTTAGTATTTTACTAAATCAGAAACAAATGTCAGGAAATAGAAAAGAAAACAAAAATGGAAAATGCTTACCTATGCTCACATGAGGCCTGTCACTGTGCGGCCCAGCAGGCCGGCCCAGCCAGCTGGCGACGCCAGTCGTCCCTGACCTCTCGCCAGGAGGACAGGGCGTGTGCCCGCGGCGTGCACGCACGCGCCCGGCGACCTCCTCTCTGGCTGCTTCATCCCAGCTGCGTCCAGGAGACGCCACGTGCCGCCCCGCACCTCTCCCACTCTCTCTCGTTCCCTCCCCTTCTCTCTCTCGCTCTCTCCTGCGAACGCCCGAGCGCCGCCGTAGCCACCGCTCGCCATTGCTGCGCCCACCGTTACGGCCTCGCCCTCGCTTCGTGCCCAGACGCTCCGCCACGTCTCCATCTACCTCTCCGTCGAGCCACGCGATGCGGGAAGCCCTGGAGCGCCTCCATCGTCGCCATCTTCTCCTCCGGCCGCCGTGGATCCCCATCGCCGCCCCGCCGTCTCCAGTGCGTCCCCAAGCTCGCCGTCAAGCCCATCGAGTCCGCGGTGAGCCCCGCCACTGTTCTCCCTCTCCGCTTAGTCGCTCGCGCGCCGTAGCATCATTCCCCCGCCATGGCCGTAGCCCCTCGCCGCCGTCCATGTCGTCGTCGTCTCGGCCCACCTCCGCCCAAACCGAGCACCACATCATGCTCCTGGTGCCACAAGGGTGCCGCAGAGCCCCTCGGGTGGCCTCCCCGTGCCCCGCAGCCCGCTCCGGCCCGTAGCCGTGCTTCGGCCACCGCGGATGACCTCGCCGCGGTCGTCTCCGGCCACCCCACGGCCTCCCGCGTGTGCCACTGGATGCGCGCGAGCCTGGGCATTGCTTAGGTGGTCTCCGCCGCGCGTTTGGTCACCGGAAGGCGATTTACGACGCCCTCCGCCGCGTCTGGCCTCACCGGCGTCGAGTCGCTGGCAGGTTTGACCCGCTGACCGGGGTTTGAACCACCCCCTTGTGTCACTGACGCATGGGCCACCCCTTGACATTTTAGTTAGTATTAGTTTAACACTCATTAACTTAGGTTAGTTAGCTAGTTAGTCGCTGACCAGTGGGCCCGGTGCCCACTAATCCTAATTAGACTAAATAAACCCCTTGTTAACTAACTGAGTCACTGACGTGTGGACCCCACACGTCAGGTTTGACTTGGTCAGCGCCATTGACCTGCTGACGTAAGCATGACGCTGTGCTGACGCAATATATCATTTTCTGGTATTGAAATAAATTAGGAAATTCCAGAAAATGATATAAACTTCAAAAATTCATAGAAATTCAACCATAGCTCGGATTAAAATAAGTTATATATGAAAAATTATCAGAAAAACTCAATCTATCCATCTGTACCAGTTACATGCATGTCAAACCAACTTATACCTACTGTATAAGTGAAACACTAAAATGGCTTATATAAAGAGCTTATTTTGGAGATGCATTTGAATCTTTGGTTCAAATGGATTTCATCCAAATAAAAGCTAGTTGCATTAGCTCAATAAGCATCACATATTCATGCCATGATCATGCATCATATTGTTGCATATGGTTGTGCATTGATTACCGACACCGTTCCTTCTCGATAGGACCTGCTCCGGAGACCGTTTTAGAGTACCTGTCTAAGGAGCAGTGCCTTCCTTGTTGATCTACCAGGCAAGCAAACCGCCTTGTTCATTCCGATATGATCCCACTCTCTCTCTTCTGCTCTCTTTTATTGCATTAGGACAACAACGATTCAACTGCTACTTTATGCTGCGGTAGTTGAACCCATTCCTCTGCATGACCTGTCATTGCCACAGTAAATAGTTAAAACCCACTAGCATGTGTAGGAGTTGATTGAGCCATGTTGTGTTCCTGCCATGCCATGCCTGCTATTGCTTAGAGTTGTGTCAGGTCTGATTCATCGGGAATGAATTGGAGTGGTACGATATGTTCTGGTGTTGAGAGTTAAGTGTGTGAACACGATTTGGTAAAGGTAGCGGTGAGAGGCCATGTAGGAGTACATGGTGGGTTGTATCAATGGAACCGGCCCTAATAACTAAGTTCTGTATATGTTGTCCAATGACTAGCTACTACCACACATTAGGCTCCGGGCGCTCCAAGCTCTCTCGACTTATTAACCAACTTAATCTCTGTCCAGGAGTCGCAAATAGTTTCTGGTGTTTGTAGGTAGTGTTAGTAGTCTACCAAGTGGCACCCGGCCAGGTGGGCTTGGGATAGACTAGGCACAAGTGGCACGGTGTACCAAGCATAGATCCATCCGGTGAGGTAGGATTGGGAACCTGCACACATCGTTTGGGGCCGTGAGCGACACCCCGGCCGGATCTCCTTGCGGATGGAACCCGAATAGGCGATAAACCTGGACTAGAGTCTTGTGTGGTTAGTCAGGTCGTGGCCGACACCCTCGCCAGGCTTCCGCTTGAAGGTTGCCGAGATATATGACGTGTATATGCTAATAAGTGGTCAGAGCGTGTGTGAAGTACACCCCTGCAGGGTTATCATGATCTATTCGAATAGTCGTGTCCTCGGTTATGGACTTCTTGGATGCTTACGTGATACATAGACAACTTAAAGTGGATACTCTAAAATGCTCAAGATAAGTGTGAGTGCTATGGATGGCTTTCTCATAGGAAGACGAGGATGAATCCATAGTAGTGTATTGATGTGGTGATTAGTGGACTCGTGTGCGCTGCCTCACCTCAAAGAAGTTTCTCATTGTCGTAGAACAGGATAGCCACTGAGTCAAATTTGGCTTGCTGCAACTGAACCCCACATTACCTTCTTGATACAAATGCATGTATGATGGGATCTGATGTAAGTCTTGCTGAGTACCTTTGTACTCACGTTTGCTTTATTTATGTTTTGCAGGTGAGACATCTGTCTCACTAGTAGTACCGCTTGGACTTCGACGAGTAGCTTGTTACCTCAGCTACGATCTTGTACCCTTGGGAGGGACCTGTAGATAGTCAGGCCTCTTAGCCTTTTTCTTTTGTAGTTGTCTGTGCTCAGACATGTAATGCTTCCGTTGCTTGAATGCTCTGAATGATGGGTCATGTGACCCCTGTTTGTATTTAATGCTATGTGGCTCTTCTGGGCCTTTATCTATATGAGTTGCGTTATGTTGTGATGCCATGTTGTACAGCACATACTTGCATGTTATGCGTACGTGTGACATGCATTGCTATGTGTGGGATCCGACAATCTAGTTGTTTATCCTTGGCAGCCTCTCTTATGTGGAAACGTAGTCTAGTGCTTCCTTGAGCCATAGTAGTCCGCTACAGCCCGGTTCACTGGAGTCCTGCTAGCCCAGCATTACTGATCAGGACACCTGATTGGCCGGCATGTGTTTCACTTCATTCCTGTGTCTGTCCCTTCGGGGAAATGTCACACGGTGACATCCGGAGTCCTGCCTAGCCTACTACAGCCCGGGTTCCCCGGAGTCCTGTTAGCCCAGTGCTACAGCCCGGATTCACACACTGCTGACCGACATGGTTGATGTGAATCATGTATGCCTGTCCCCATAGGTTAGTGCCGCTTTGGGTTCACGACTAGCCATGCCGGCCCGGGTTCTCTGTCATATGGATGCTAGCGATACAATCATATATGTGAGCCAAAAGGTGCAAACGGTCCCGGGCCAGGGTAAGGCGACACCCGTGGGAATACCGTGCGTGAGGCCGCAAAGTGATATGAGGTGTTACCGGCTAGATCGATGTGACTTGGAATCGGGGTCCCGACAGCTTTGGTATCAGAGCCTGACTGCCTGTAGGATTACCAAGCCAACCTGGTCGAAGTTGAGTCTAGAAATTCTTTAGCTATATAGGGGAATTGATTGTGGAAAGGAACGTAAGGCTCTTTTACTCCTTATACCTCATGCCTTCTGATCTGAGTCATCCTATCTTTCCTACGGGGGTAAGGAACTAGGCTTTCTCTTCCATCTATCAGGAACACGTGTTACTACTCTGTACTCTCTTAGGATTGGTTGATCTGAGTCATATCCCAATTTGAGTACCTCCGGTGTAGTTTGTTTAGTAATATCTCGGAACCTTGAGTGATGATGTTGAGTATGGTGCTACCCCGTCTTTTGCAGAATGTCCCATTTTGAGCATTTTACTGCCGTTATGCTGCCGGAATTATCCTAGGAGTTTAAGAGATAGTATTTTCCTTGTACTATATTCTACATCCTTATGATGATGCTGAATACATCCTTGTTTGCTTGGTTTCATTCTTCAGGATGTTGCTGGTTAACCGAAATTCTGTTGCTCGTAGGCGGAACCACGGAGGTGGTAGGGATGAGGATCCTCCCGACTAGCCTTCGTTGGCAAAGTTCATGCTAGAGGTTGAGATGAACAAGCGTGAGACCAACCTCTTGTTAGCACGTATAGAGGAGAACACCACACCTCAGTGCAAAGAGTCAGTGACCATCCATGATTTCATTGGTTTGAAACCACCTACCTTCCGTCATTCCATTGAACCACTCGATGCATATGACTGGCTCTGTAGTAACACACACAAGCTACGTTCCGCGAGCGTAGCTGAAGATGACAAGGTCACCTATGCTACATATCACCTGGAAGGTCCTGCTAGTCTTTGGTGGAAGAACTATGAGGCTATGCTTCCAGCTGGACAGATAACCAGCTCGAGAGATTTCACTGAGGCTTTTCGCGAGCATCACATTCCTGAGGCTCTCATTGACCGCAAGAGAGAAGAGTTCTATAGTTTCACCCCGATTAAGATGGCTGTTGATACTTATAGTAGAGAGTTTGAGAACCTTGCCCGCTATGCTACAGAAGAGGTGTCCACGGACGCCAAGAAGCAGGCTAGGTTCCGGAAGGGTCTCAACCCCAAGTTGCGTCGTGATCTCCACTTGCATCATTGCAATACATTCCAGGCTCTTGTGAACAAGGCCATTAATGCAGAGACAGCTCAACTCACTTACGAGGAGTCTCGTAAGCACACCCGTGATTTGGGTTCTTCCTCCGGTTCTAGTTCTCAGAAGCGCCGGATTTGGGTTCCAAACTCCGCTCTTCCACCCGGTTATACACTGAGGCCTTCTTGTGTGGCACCTCACCCAGTTCAACCGTATCCTACACCCATGCCTATTGGTAGACCACTTGTCATGCGAGTCCATGTCCTACCTCCAAGATTTGTTACAAGTGCGGAGAGCCAGGCCACATTGCCCGTATTTGCACTCAGACCCGTGTTGCTCCACCCCAGCCCGAGAAGTCTATTGGCCGTGGTAGTAACCTATCACACCATATGATCAATGCCAAGTCAGCTTCCACTGAACTTGGACGTGTGCATCACGTCTCAGCTAAAGACGCTCATGATGATCCAGATGTCGTTCTTGGTACACTCCTTGTCAGCTCTCATCCAGCTTCGGTTCTATTCGATACTGGAGCATCTCACTCCTTCATTTCCGAAAGTTATGCCCGCTTGCACGACATGTCATTTTGTGATATGCCCTCCCCACTACTCATTCAAACTCCTGGATCCAAATGGCAAACTTCTAGGATATGTTATGGCAATGAAATACATGTTGACAGACTTGTATTCCTAGCTTCCTTAATATCTCTTAAGTATTCAGATATTAACATCATCTTGGGTATGGACTGGATGAAAGCTCATTATGCCAAGATTGACTGTTACACCAGGTCTGTTCAGCTCACACACCCATCTGGCAAGATAGTCACTGTCTCCACCAGAATTGCAAAATTCTCTTAATGCCAGCCCTCTTCCAGACCTTGAAGATATCCCGGTAGTCCGTGACTTTCCGGATGTCTTCCCTGAGGAATTGCCAGGTATTCCACCTGACAGGGATGTAGAGTTTGTCATAGATCTTCTCCCAGGAACCGCCCCAATTTATAGGAGACCTTATAAGATGGCACCCTTAGAGCTAGCTGAGCTTAAGAAACAACTTGATGAGTCCTTGCAAAAGGGTTTCATCCATCCTAGTTCTTCTCCTTGGGCTTGCCCCGTTCTCTTCGTCAAGAAGAAGGATGGTACGGACCGGATGGTTGTAGATTATCGCCCCGTTAATTTGGTCACGATAAAGAACAAGTATCCGCTCCCCAGGATCAACGATCTGTATGATCAGCTCGCTGGATCCTCAGTCTTCTCCAAGATGGATTTGAGGTTAGGCTACCACCAAATCAAGATCAGAAACGGGGACATTCCTAAAACGGCTTTTGTCACTCGTTATGGTCAGTATGAGTACACCGTCATGTCCTTTGGTCTAACCAACGCTCCAGCTACATTCTCCCGCTTGATGAACTCGATCTTCATGGAGTACTTAGATAAGTTCGTCGTGGTTTACCTCGATGATATCCTTATTTACTCGAAGAACGAGGAAGAGCATGCCGAACATCTTAGACGTGTGTTAGAAAAACTCAGAGAGCACCGCCTTTATGCCAAGTTCTCCAAGTGCAAATTTTGGTTACCAGAAGTGACCTATCTCGGCCACGTAATCTCTAGTAAGGGCATTGCTGTCAATCCCGAGAGAGTTCAGGCCGTTCCTAATTGGACTCCGGCTGAAACGGTTAAGCAAGTTAGGAGTTTCCTTGGCCTAGCCAGTTATTGTCGCCGCTTCGTTGGGAACTTCTCCAAAGAGGCCAAACCTCTCATGAAACTTCTCAAGAAACATAAAAAGTTTGAGTGGTCCCCACAGTGTGAGTACAGTTTTCAGGAACTGAAAAGACGCCTGACTTCTGCTCCCATACTTGTGCCACCGGATTTCACTAAGGACTTTGTTATCTACTGCGACGCCTCACGACAGGGACTAGGTTGCATCCTTATGCAGGATGGTCATGTGATTGCGTATGCATCTCGACAGTTGCATCCACGTGAGGAGAATTATCCTACACATGATTTAGAGCTTGCAGCCGTAGTCTATGCACTTAAGACATGGCGACATTACCTTCTCGGTAAACGTTGCGAGACTTACACCGACCACCAGAGTCTCAAGTATATCTTCACCCAACCAGATTTGAACCTTAGGCAAAGATGTTGGTTGGAGTTGATCTCAGATTACGACTTAGGAATTACCAACACCCCAGGCAAGGGGAATGTCATGGCTGATGCGCTTAGTCATAAGTCCTATTACAACAATCTTATGTTGCAGCAGGGCCAACCACTTCTCCATGAGGAATTCTGTAAGCTTAACCTTCACATTTCTCCTCATGGATTCCTTTCTACCTTGGTGGCGAAACCTACTCTTGTGGATCAAATCATCTCTGCTCAGAAGCAGGATACGGGAATTTCCTGGATCAAGAGAAACATTAACAAGGGAGTAGGTGGTAGTTTCTCTATAGATGATCGAGGTGTTGTTTTCTTTGAGAATCGCTTGGTGGTTCCCAAGAATCAACATCTACGACAACTAATCCTTAAGGAGGCTCATGAATCTCCTCTCACGATTCATCCCGGTAGTACTAAGATGTATCAGGACCTACGCCAGAGGTTCTGGTGGACTAGGATGAAGAGAGAAATCGCTGAGTTCATTGCCAACTGTGACGTTTGTCGTCGCGTTAAGGCAGAACATCAGAGACCTGCTGGCACCCTTCAGCCTTTAGCTATTCCTGGGTGGAAATGGGATAAAGTTGGTATGTACTTCATCACCGGCTTTCCCAGGACCAAGAGAGGGAATAACGCTATCTTCGTAGTCATTGATCGTCTTTCCAAAGTGGCTCACTTCCTACCCGTTCGAGAGAATATCACTGCTAGTCAGCTCGCTGACTTATATATTTCTCGAATAGTTTCACTTCATGGTGTTCCACTAGAGATCAGTTCAGACCGTGGTAGTCTTTTCACTTCTCATTTCTAGGAGAGTTTCCAAACTGCCATGGGCACCCATCTTTCTTTCAGTACCGCTTTCCACCCTCAATCAAGTGGTTAGGTGGAAAGGGTCAACCAAATCCTCGAAGACATGCTTAGAGCTTGTGTTATCTCATTCGGTATGGATTGGGAGAAGTGTCTTCCCTTCGCCAAGTTTGCTTATAACAATAGCTACAAATCCAGCCTAAAGAAACCTCCTTTTGAGGTTCTGTATGGACGAAGATGTCGAACACCTCTGAACTGGTCAGAAACCGATGAAAGAAAATTCTTTGGACCGGATATGATCCAGGAGGTAGAAGAGCAAGTTCGCATCATTCGTGAGAATTTGAAAACAGCCCAATCTTGTCAAAAGAGCCAGTATGACCATCGTCATAAGGAAGTGGCTTATGAAGTTGGCGACAAGGCTTACCTTCGGGTTACCCCTTTGAAGGGTACCCATCGTTTTGGTATCAAGGGCAAGTTGGCTCCTCGTTACATTGGCCCTTTTCGCATTCTCGCTAAACGAGGAGAGGTTGCCTACCAGTTGGAACTACCCCCACATCTTTCTCGAGTACATGATGTCTTCCACGTCCCACAAATCAGGCGTTGCTTCTCGAATCCCATCCGCGGAGTGGACCACGAAACGCTTGATCTCCAAGATAACCTCACTTATCGAGAGTACCCCGTCCACATTCTGGATCACGCAGAGCGTGTCACTCGACGTCATAAAATCAAGTTTCTCAAGGTTTAGTGGTCTCATCATTTCGAGAGAGAAGCTACCTGGGAGCGTGAAGATCGTCTTTGACTTGAGTACCCCGCTTTCTTTCCGCCAACTCTTGAATCTCGGGACGAGATTTTTTTCGAGTGGGGGCGAGTTGTCACATCCCTAGTTCTGGTATGACCTAGGCTAGCTTTCATGTGTGCATCATGTTTAAATTCCATTTAAATTTGAAATGGGGATTTGTGAAACCCTCAGAAATCATTTCTAGAAATAACCCAGATAAAAGTTGCTCCAAAAAGGTCCAAGTAAATGTTCATGTTGCTCTTTGAAAATATTGGTCAGAGGTAAAATTCAAACCAATATTTTTAGGAACTCATAAATATTTATTTTGGCCATTTGGAATTAATGCAATAATTATTTGCATTGGATATATATATGTTATATATATTATATATGTCCAATAATTCTCATTTTTACTGTGGGGCTTTGGAATAATCCAATTAGTTCCTACAATAATTTTCAGAAGAAAATAAAATGATTTAGTATTTTACTAAATCAGAAACAAATGTGAGAAAATAGAAAAGAAAACAAAAATGGAAAATGCTTACCTGTGCTCACATGAGGCCTGTCACTGTGCGGCCCAGCAGGCCGGCCCAGCCAGCTGGCGACGCCAGTCGTCCCTGACCTCTCGCCAGGAGGACAGGGCGTGTGCCCGCGGCGCACACGCACGCGCCCGGCGACCTCCTCTTTGGCTGCTTCATCCCAGTTGCGTCCAGGCGACGCCACGCGCTGCCCCGCACCTCTCCCACTCTCTCTCGTTCCCTCCCCTTCTCTCTCTCACTCTCTGCTGCGAACGCCTGAGCGCCGCCATCGCCACCGCTCGCCGTTGCCGCGCCCACCATCACGGCCTCGCCCTCGCTTCATGCCCAGACACTCTGCCACGTCTCCGTCTACCTCTCCGTCGAGCCACGTGACGCAGGAAGCCCTGGAGCGCCTCCATCGTCGCCATCTTCGCGTTCGGCCGCCGTGGATCCCCATCGCCGCCCCGCCGTCTCCAGTGCATCCCCAAGCTCGCCGTCAAGCCTGTCGAGTCCGCGGTGAGCCCCGCCACCGTTCCCCCTCTCCGCTTAGTCGCTCACGCGCCATAGCATCGTTCCCCCGCCATGGCCGTAGCGCCTCGCCGCCGTCCATGACGTCGTCGTCTCGGCCCGCCTCTGCCCAAACCGAGCACCCCATCGTGCTCCTGGTGCCACGAGGGTGCCGCAGAGCCCCTCGGTTGGCCTTCCCGTGCCCCGCAGCCCGCTCCCGCCCGTAGCCGTGGTCGGGCCGCCGCGGATGACCTCGCCGCGGTCGTCTCCGGCCACCCCACGGCCTCCCGCGTGTCTCACTGGATGCGCGTGAGCCTGGGCATTGCGTAGGTGGTCTCCGCCGCGCGTTTGGTCGCCGGAAGGCGATTTCCGACGCCCTCCGCCACGTCTGGCCTCGCCGGCGTCGAGTCACCGGCAGGTTTGACCCGCTGACCGGGGTTTGAACCTCCCCCTTGTGTCACTGACGCGTGGGCCACCCCCCTGCCGTTTTAGTTAGTATTAGTTTAACACTAATTAACCTAGGTTAGTTAGCTAGTTAGTCACTAACCAGTGGGCCCGGCGCCCACTAATCCTAATTAGACTAAATAAACCCTCTGTTAACTAACTCAGACACTGACGTGTGGACCCCACACGTCAGGTTTGACTTGGGAAGCGCCATTGACCTGCTGACGTAAGCATGACGCTGTGCTGACGCAATATATCATTTTTTGGTATTAAAATAAATTAGGAAATTCTAGAAAATGATATAAACTTCAAAAATTCATAGAAATTCAACCGTAGCTCAGATTAAAATAAGTTATATATGAAAAATTATCAGAAAAATTCAATATATCCATCTGTACTAGTTTCATGCATGTTAAACCAACTTATACCTACTGTATAAGTGAAACACTAAAATGGCTTATATAAAGAGCTTATTTTGGAGATGCATTTGAATCTTTGGTTCAAATGGATTTCATCCAAATAAAAGCTAGTTGCATTAGCTCAATCAGCATCACATATTCATGCCATGATCATGCATCATATTGTTGCATATGGTTGTGTATTGATTACCGACACCGTTCCTTCTCGATAGGTCCTGCTCCAGAGACCGTTCCAGAGTTCCTGTCTGAGGAGCAGTTCCTTCCTTGTTGATCTACCAGCCAAGCAAACCCCCTTGTTCATTCCGATATGACCCCACTCTCTTGCTTGTGCTCTCTTTTATTGCATTAGGACAACAACGATTCAACTGCTACTTTATGCTGCAGTAGTTGAACCCATTCCTCTGCATGACCTGTCATTGCCACAGTAAATAGTTAAAACCCACTAGCATGTGTAGGAGTTGATTGAGCCATGTTGTGTTCCTGCCATGCCATGCCTGCTATTGCTTAGAGTTGTGTCAGGTCTGATTCATCGGGAATGAATTGGAGTGGTACGATATGTTCTGGTGTTGAGAGTTAAGTGTGTGAACATGATTTGGTAAAGGTAGCGGTGAGAGGCCATGTAGGAGTACATGGTGGGTTGTATCAATGGAACCGACCCTAAGAACTGAGTTCTGTGTATGTTGTCCAATGACTAGCTACTGCCACACATTAGGCTCCGGGCGCTCCAAGCTCTCTTGACTTATTAACCAACTTGATCTCTGTCCAGGAGTCGCAAATAGTTTCTGGTGTTTGTAGGTAGTGTTAGTAGTCTACCAAGTGGCACCCGGCCAGGTGGGCTTGGGACAGACTAGGCACAAGTGGCACGGTGTACCAAGCGTAGATCCATCTGGTGAGGTGGGCTTGGGAACCCTGCACACATCATTTGGGGCCGTGAGCGACACCCCGGCCAGATCTCCTTGCGGATGGAACCCGAATAGGCAATAAACCTGGACTAGAGTCTTGTGTGGTTAGTCAGGTCGTGGTCGACACCCTCGCCAGGCTTCCGCTTGAAGGTTGCCGAGATACATGACGTGTATATGGTGATAAGTGGTGAGAGCGTGTGTGAAGAAGTACACCCCTGTAGGGTTATCATGATCTATTCGAATAGCCGAGTCCTCGGTTATGGACTTCTTGGATGCTTACGTGGTACATAGACAACTTAAAGTGGATACTCTAAAATGTTCAAGACAAGTGTGAGTGCTATGGATGGCTTTCTCGTAGGAAGACGAGGATGAATCCATAGTAGTGTATTGATGTGGTGATTAGTGGACTCGTGTGCGTTGCCTCACCTCAAAGAAGTTTCTCATTGTCGTAGAACAGGATAGCCACTGAGTCAAAGCTGGCTTGCTGCAACTAAACCCCACATTACCTTCTTGATACAAATGCATGTATGATAGGATCTGATGTAAGTCTTGCTGAGTACCTTTGTACTCACGTTTGCTTTATTTATGTTTTGCAGGTGAGACATCTGTCTCACTGGTAGTACTGCTTGGACTTCGACGAGTAGCTTGTTACCTCAGCTACGATCTTGTACCCTTGGGAGGGACTTGTAGATAGTCAGGCCTCTTAGCCTTTTTCTTTTGTAGTTGTCTGTGCTCAGACATGTAATGCTTCCGTTGCTTGTATGCTCTGAATGATGGGTCATGTGACCCCTGTTTGTATTTAATGCTATGTGGCTCTTCTGGGCCTTTATCTATATGAGTTGCGTTATGTTGTGATGCCATGTTGTACAGCACATACTTGCATGTTATGCGTACGTGTGACGTGCATTGCTATGTGTGGGATCCGACAATCTAGTTGTTTATCCTTGGCAGCCTCTCTTATGGGGAAATGTAGTCTAGTGCTTCCTTGAGCCATAGTAGTCCGCTACAGCCCGGTTCACCGGAGTCCTGCTAGCCCAACACTACTGCTCAGGACACTTGACTGGCCGGCATGTGTTTCACTTCGTTTCTGTGTCTGTCCCTTCGGGGAAATGTCACGCGGTGACATCCGGAGTCCTGCCTAGACTGCTACAGCCCAGGTTCCCCGGAGTCCTGTTAGCCCAGTGCTACAGCCCGGATTCACACGCTACTGACCGACATGCTTGATGTGAATCATGTATGCCTGTCCCCATAGGTTAGTGCCGCTTTGGGTTCACGACTAGCCATGTTGGACCGGGTTCTCTGTCATATGGATGCTAGCGACACAATCATATACGTGAGCCAAAAGGCGCAAACGTTCCTGGGCCAGGGTAAGGCGACACCCATGGGAATACCATGCGTGAGGCCGCAAAGTGATATGAGGTGTTACCGGGTAGATCGATGTGACTTGGAATCGGGGTCCCGACACCGAGCCCGAAGAACAAGGGACACAAGGATTTATACTGGTTCGGGCCACCATTGTGGTGTAATACCCTACTGCGGTGTGGTGTGGTGGATTGCCTTGTAGGCTGAGGATGAACAAGTACAAGGGATGAACAGCCTCCTAAGGAGAGGTGTTCTTGAGCTCGATGAGCTTTTGTGTGTGTGTGTGTGGATGGTCTGGATCCTCTCACATGAGACGCCCTGACTACGGTGGTGGCTAGCCCTATTTATAGAGGCCCTAGCCATATTTATAAAAAGTAGCTTGAAGCTATGTCAAGATTAATTCAAACTTATTATTGAAAGTTACCATGTGATGGCTCTCTTTGAGAAGATCAAGATGGATATGAAGATGGTCTAAAACAGAGCTCGGATGCAAAAGTTATGACAAGTTCAGAGATGCTCATGTTGACACCACATTAAAGAATGGCTTGAAATCCAATTAAGATGGCCTCGGATCGAAAAAGTTTCAACATGAAAGTTGTGTGTCTCGTTGAAGCGGTTGATTTCGATATAAAAATCATCTAAATCCAAGGTTATATGCAAAAGTTAGAGCCGAATATGTGCGGCTGCATGAGGATGGCCGGACACTCCGGGGATAACCATCCAGGTTTTGGATTTTTCTGAGGATGGCCGGACACTCCGGGGATGTTCATCCGGGTATTGGATTTCTCTGTCGACTTCGGAAAACAGCCGAAAACCCCCTCAAGATGGCCTCTGGTCAAAAAATATTCAACATGAAAGTTGTTCATCTCGTCGAAACGGTCAAGATTGCTTTTGGGCTTGTTTTCTTCTGAGGTCGTTTACTGCCACAAACGTGACCCGCAAGGTTCAACTAGGATGTAAACCGAACAGTTTTGGAAAGTTTAGATTTTGAGTTGGACCCAAACTAGGGTTTTGAACATTAATTCTAACCTTTCCTTGCACGGGAAGTCCATCCGCCTCTTATATACCTAAGGGGTGATGGCCGATTGAACAACAGATAATTCAACATATCATCTACCATTTTTTTACCTTTACTTTTTTATCTCTCCCTTGTTCTTCTTCTTCTCGTTCTTCATTCGTCCTTCATTTGCAGGGTAGTGAACCTCGAGGCCCTAGGGGCGATCAGGTCGACCTATGGCAGCTCATAGCCACCGCATGCCCTGACAGGGTCCCTCCCGGGTGTGTGAGGTTTCGGGTCTATGAAAGCGCCCGCCAGATTGCCTACTCACTGTGCTTCCGGACGGGTCTCCTTCGACATGAGCTGCGGTGCATCACCCCCGGTGTCGAGGGTACATAGTGACGTGTTCATGTGCGAACACACTTTTTGGCGAATCCGCTGGGGACGAAGCTTTGAACGGTCTCCAGCCCGTTCTTGCTACATAGAGATCGTCATCTAGGGTTTGCAATCTACAAATGTAATATGAATACCCAATTCCCTACTATAGATGCAAATAATTCATATGGTGTTACTAGATCATTCAATGAGTATACTCTATCGGCCAGCCCTAGTTTTTTCAATCATGCATCTAACTACGTGCAAAGGCCGATTCAAAGTAATTTACATGCTTTAACTTCTTATGATACTAGTAACATGCACCATATGTATCCCAACTCTCATGCTTGGGCAACCCCACAAATCGTTATGCCAATGAACAACATGGTGAGTGCGGTTAATAAATTTAAAACACCTCATGTTAAAATTTCCAATGCCATGCAAGACAGTGTTTCACCCTTTCATTCATCGGCAACTAATGTGCAATATACTAATCCAACCATGCCGATGAATGAGAGAATTGCCCGTGCTACTACTAGCTATTCGGCCAGTTACTCTCAACCATCATATGCTACACCTCATGTTTAGTAAATTTTTGGCACCGTATACAACTATAGATGCTCATTATTCGGCTCTACACCTTCATGGTCGTAGCTGAATAAGTGAAAATTTTCCAAGAGTGCACATGTGTAACGCCCCGGGTCCGATGCGCCAGGTGTCTTCCAGTTATTCGTTGTCGTTGCCATGTCATTCGCTTGCGTGTTGCACTTTGCCATGTCATCATGTGCATTTCATCTGCATGTTTTTCAAAACTTGCATCCGACCGGGTCTCCCAGTTCTCTCTGTTGTCCGTTTCGGCATCTGACACTCTCACATGCACCTGATGCACCTTCCAGACCTTGTTTCGTGGGCGGGAGAAAAACGTTCTCGGAATGGGCCAACATTTGTCGAGTGGCCTTGGTATATCACCGGTAGACCGCCTATCAAATTTCATTCCATTTGGAGGTCGTTTGATGCCTCAATGGTTAACCGTGTAACCGCGAAACCCCTCTCTCTTTGCAGCCCAGCACCCTTCCATAACAGCCCACTAGCCCATCTAAACCCCCTCTACGCTCTCCGCCGTTGGATCACGATCGTGTAGGCGAAAACCACTCCTCAATAGGCCTCTCCTAGCTCCCTCTACAATAGGCACCTCCCCCTCCAATTTCGGATCCAAACCCTAGCCTCTTCCTTCTCTGCGCGTCGGACATGTCCACTCTACCGCCGGACATGTCCAGCCACCGCCCCGCAGCCAACCACATCACGACACGTCACCCCGCTGCCGTCTCCACTGCCTGGGCCCGCGAGGCCCATCTGCGGCCCTCCTGGCCCGGGTCGCACGTCGCAGCCTCCCGCGGGCGCCCGAGGGACACTGCTCGCTGGCGACCTCCGCTGCCGCCTGATCAACACCGTCGTCACCGCCCCTTTCGTCGCCGACCGCGCCCCGTGCCAGCGCCTCCACTGCACGTCACCCCTGCGCGCCCCGCTCCTCGCCTCCATCACCGCCCCTGCGCGCCTCGCCGCCCGTCACCGGAGCGAGCGCCGCCGCCGCCTTGCCGCTTCCCCTCGCCGCCGCCTCCTTCACCATCGTCGTCCAGCCCCCTCCGGTGCCTTCGCCGATCTCCCTCAATGCTGCACCCTGAGAAGCTAGCCGTTGTTGCCAGTCTCCACCACCGTCGCCCGCATTGACCCTCGTCCGGTCCAATTGGACCGAACCGCCCAAACTGCCGAGGCCAGCCGGTTCATGTGGATCGGGCGAACCAGACCGGCCTCCTCGAACCGCAAACTTCCTCGAGCCGGCCCACGGGCCCAATGTGAGCATCCCCCTCCAATCCCTCACCCTGTGTGTCATTTAGTTATCTAACGCTCATTCCGAACTTGGTCATTTTCTTCTAAGTCCCTGAGAGCCAGCATCATATTGCATACTCGTGAGGCTCATAACTCTGCGCATGTGTGTCCGTATGATATGATCTTGATATGTGCTTGTTCATCTCTTAATGCTCTACATGGTGGTATCTTTTGCATGCATGTTACTATTTATATTGATGCCTTAATCATAGTTGCAAAAATGCTAAATGATATAACCTGTTGAAAACTGTTATAGCTTGCTGATTTGTCTTTTTCATACATTTTTTGTGTTTAGCTTTTGAGCATCATGTCAACATGTTTTAGGAGCATCTTCATGCCATCTTTACAGTGGTGCAATTCATGTATTTTTATGTGCCCTGTGGTGACTAGCACAAGCTTGCAAAGTGTGCTATTTGATGCTTGTTGTTTTCTAAGACTTAGTGATTTTCGCTAAGTCTCTAACTGTTACATTATGTTGCCATGTTAACTTGATGCTACCATCAATTCCATGCATAATCTAGAGATTCCTAGTTGACATGTTTTGATGTCCGTGTTATGCTCTATCATGCCATGCCATTTGATGCCTCATATATGTCCTGTAGCATATGTTTTCATCGCCATGAACATGCCTAAATGATGTTCCAATTTTCTGTTAACTTCATGATTCCATGTTGTGAGCTTGTTATTAATTAATCTATGCCTTTCTTGGAGATGCTCCAATTGCATCAATTGACGTATGCTATGAGTACTTTGTCCACATGCCAAGTTTGATAATTTTAGACTTCATATGAGCTCTGTTCCAAGCTTGCAAATATGCTACGCTGATGTTGTTGTTTTACACTTGCTGAAACTGTTACAACATTCAAACTTGTCTTGATGGTTCCCACTAGTGCATGAGCCATGCGTATATGATGCCTTGATGTTATTTGATCTTTTTTATGTGTACTTTCATGCCATTCCCTTGGTTGTCAAATAACTTGTTGTAGTTTGTCTCTTTCTTGCTCTCAAGTTGCCATCATGCTAAATCTGTCATCCTGTTAACAGCATGTTCCATTTTGTAAGAATCATAGTAATTACTCCATGCATCATATGGGCTTGTGCCCATGGACTAAGTTGAAGTATATCATGTCTACTATATGCCCATGTCTTTTTCATGATTACTAAAGTTGATATGCCTGCTCTTATGTGCCTCCAAAGTCAGCATCATAATGTTATTGTTTTGCATTGCCAGATTTCCTCGAAGTCTAAAAATCAGCTTATATCATGTTTGTGTATTTTCTTGATGATTCCCATGAACCTGTTGCTCGTATGGTTATGCCATGTTGTGTGTTTTGAGCTCCATGATATGTACTAGAATGCCATGCTTTTGCTTTCCATGTTCTTGCACTGTAGCTTAATTATTTCTTGCCTCCAACATGCCATCGTATAAACTCTGCTCATGCATATGCTCTGTTATCAAATTGCTTTTTTGCATTGATCATCTTGGATTAATCTTGATGCCTATGAACCTGAACCTTAATGCTATTTGAAGCATGTTGTCTGTAGTTGGAGTGCATATCAAGTTTGTGTCCATATGTTTCATGTAGCATTTGTTACCTTGGTTGTAAAGTGCTTAGTTGCTGTTTTGGGCAGATTGTGTTTGAAACTTGTGTTGAGTGTATGTGTAGAACCGTTGCTCCGTTTGGAGCATGCTCTACATAGAACTTGCTTGGTTTGCATGTAGTTTCATGTTACCTTGTTGCATCCTTGTTTTGGAGTGTTCGTGATGTTGTTTTGCTCGCTTTTGCATCAATGCCATGTTTAACTTGTTTTGCTCATATCTTCTAGGTCATATCTCCGAATTATATGAACTTTATATGTAACTTGACTAGAAAACCGTGGATTCGTTCACTTGTTGTTTAACAACTTCAACATTGTGTTTTAATCAGATCAGGACCAATTTCAAAATTTGCATATGAGGACTTACCGGAATTGATATATGTTGTTCCCGGCCTCATTTAAACTTGATTTGATGTGTTGTTCTGGTCTGCATCATCTCTTGCCATGAGTAGCATCATGTAGCCTTGTCATGCATCCTACTTGGTTGAGCATCATGTCATGATATGTGTTGTGTGTTTACCGTGTTGTTTGCTTCTTTCTGGTTGTGCCCCTTCTCGATAGTTCCTGTTTTGTGGCGATTGTGTGGATTCGTTCGACTATGTGGGATCGTCTTCTTCATGGACTCATTCTTCTTCCTAGCGGGATTTCAGGCAAGATGACCGTCACCTTGGATCTCACTACTATCTTTGCTATGCTAGTTGTCTCGATGCTATCACTATGTTGCGCTACCTACCACTTGTTTATCAAGCCTCCCAAATTGCCATGATAGCCTCCAACCTTTTCACCCTTCCTACCAAACCATTGTTTGGCTATGTTACCGCTTTGCTCAGCCCATCTTATAGCGTTACTAGTTGCGGGTTGTTCCATGTTGGGACATGGATATCATGGGATATCACAATATCTCTTATTTAATTAATGCATCTATATACTTGGTGAAGGGTGGAAGGCTCGGCCTTTTGCCTGGTGTTTTGTTTCACTCTTGCCGCCCTAGTTTCCGTCATACCGGTGTTATGTTCCTTGATTTTGCATCCCTAACACGGTGAGGGTTTATGGGCCCCTCTTGACAGTCCGCTTTGAATAAAACTCTTCTAGCAAGGCCCAACATTGGATTTACCATTTGCCTAATAACAACTAAAACTTGCATAGGGACTTGCCGGCCCCCGAGGTCCCTTAATCAACCCTCGGGCCAGTGCTCCACATGAGTGTTGGTCCACCTACCTAGCAGTCGGCGGTGCCGCCTTGGGGCAACTCGAGGTATTTGTCTATCGTCCACTTAGCATAGACAGTGTTGTCCTGAGAACGAGATACATGCAGCTCCTATCGGGGTATCGACACACCGGGTGGTCTTGCTAGACTTGTTTTACCATTGTCGAAATGTCTTGTGCATCGGGATTCCGAGTCTGATCGGAGGGTCCCGCGATGGAGGATTGTCTTTGTGGATCGTGAGCTTGTCATGGGCTAAGTTGGGATAGCCCTGCAGGGTTTAAACTTTCGAGAGCCGTGCCCGCAGTTATGTGGCGGATGGGAATTTGTTAATATCCGGTTGTAGAGTACTTGAAGTAAACTCAATTAAAATACACCAACCGCGTGCGTAACCGTGACTGTCTCTTTTCGGAGAAGTTTGAGAGGAGAAAACGGTTGGGTTATGTTTGAACATAAGTATTTCATGATCACTTATTAATCATTACTAGTTTGCAACTATTGCGTAGTTTCTCATGTTACTCCGGTATACGTAAGTTAGCCATCATACTATGTTTAGTCGCTTGTTGCAACCTCACCACTTATCCATTTTCATACCCATTAAGCTTTGCTAGTCTTGATACCCATGGTAATGGGATTGCTGAGTCCTCGTGGCTCACAGTTTACTACACCAACAGTTGCAGACACAGGTAATGCGATGATCATGACGTGAGAGTGATGTTTACTTGTCTTGGAGTTCTTCTTCTTCGTCGTCGATCTTGGGTTAGGTTGCTGGTCGGCAGCCTGGGCTAGCAGGGTGGATGTCGTTTGAGTTTTTGTTTGTGTTTCATCACTAGTTGGATGTTGTTCTCATGTATGATGTTAATGTATTCATGTGGCATTTGTATGCCTTGTATGTATCCCCAACTATTATGTTATGGTACGATGTAATGATATCCACCTTTCAAAAGTGTGTCAATATGCGGTTCTATCCTTGGTGGGACCCTCGACTTCCTTTAGGATAGAGTCGCATATTGGGCGTGACAACATGCCATCATCTAATATTGTACCATATAATGCCTCCTCTACGCAATTGCATAATTTCAGCAACACCTCATGGCCGAAAGAATCTAAAAGTATTGTGGAGCAATCCCTTACAAAATGGGAAGTGACTAAATTAAAAAGGGATATTGATAGAGGTGAAGGTGTCTGGATGTTTCGATGAGAGAGATATCATTTTCTGTGGGAGTCGACTTTGACGATCCGACTACAAACGTGCGAAGACGTTGCGCCTTACCAACCGCCAAACCAACTTCCGAGGGTTATTGACCACGCCAGAGCACGATCAACCTGACCACGAGGGTCTATTTCCTACGAGCAAACAAAGAACAAGCAAGAAAATGAGATTGCAATCTGGATATTGTCAATAAAAGATGATATCTTTATTGATCAAGGTGGGGTTCTGTGACGTCTTGGTCTGGTCGTTGGACACAAACGAAATACGTGAAGTTACAGCTATGGCGAACTTTTAATCTAAACAAAACCCAAAATCTAAGCGACGCCCTAAGGGCTGTATATATGGAGGAAGAGGGGGGGAATTTCGTGGCCCCTGGAGGAGGGGTCCGAAACCAACCCTAACTCTTGTTTCCCCACACATACGGACTCCAAAAACAGCATATAGTTAAGTATTTCGAAAATACATGGGCCTGGCCAAATATTAAGGTGACGCAGCACCTAGAATAGCCTCTAGACGAAATTTATGAAGTGGCATCTTGTATATTTCGTCCAAGGCTTCATGCACTCCTTATGGTGGCTTCAAAGTCCTGAAATCATCACTTGTAACTCCGTTCTTGATCCTCTTGCGCATGCCATTATATCCATGCTTGAACTTGCTCCAAGGTTCATCTTTCTTGTCCAAACTAGGCCCTTAATTTGTAAGCAAAAAAAATGTATCCAATTTAGGCAGCATCATATTCTCATGAACATTAGAACCGTTACCAAGAAATGAAAGTACCTGATAATTCAATTGGCGTGCGCGAGCTCTAGTAATTGGTCCAGTATGTATAGCAGCAGGGGCTGTGGGTGTAACAATGGTATTGATGTCTTCATCATCCTCCCCTTCTTGAAATGAAGTCGTCCTCGATCAAAGCTCATCCTCCTCACCCAAATAAGGCTTCAAATCTGCAATGTTAAAAGTGGGACTAACCCCAAAATCTGCTGGCAGCTCAAGTTTATTTGCGCAAATTAGGCAATCTATCCTTACGCAAATGTAACCAAACAAGATCTCCGGTTGCAAACACAACATGTTTTCTACCCTTATCTCCAGCAAGTTTATATTTAGCATTCATACGCTCAATGTTTTCCTTAGTTAACTCATGCATTTTTAAAATCAATTCAGCATGTTCTTTAGCATCGAAATTAACCTTCTCCGAAGATGGAAGAGGCAACAAATCAATAGGTGCACGAGGTAGGAAACCATACACAATTTCAAAAGGGCACATCTTAGTAGTAGAATGCAATGAACGATTATAAGCAAATTCAATATGAGGCAAACATTCTTCCCACATTTTCTTATTATTCTTCAAAACAGCCCTAAGCATAGTAGACAATGTTCTATTGACTACTTCAGTTTGGGGATGACAAGTAGTACTAAAAAGCAGTTTGGTCCCCAACTTAGCCCGTAAACATCTCCAAAAGTGGCTAAGGAATTTAGTATCATGATCTCAAACAATAGTATTTGGCACACCATGCAAGCGAATAATTTCATGAAAGAACAAATCAGCAACATTAATAGCATCATCGCTTTTATGACATGGTATAAAGTGTGCCATTTTCGAGAACCTATCCATGACAACAAATATGTTATCCCTCCCCTTCTTTGTTCGAGGTAAACCTAAAACAAAGTCCATAGATATATCCTCCCAAGGAACACTAGGTACAGGCAAAGGCATATATAAACCATGAGGATTGAGTCGTGACTTAGCTTTTTGACATGTAGTGCAGCGAGCAACCAAATTCTCAACATCCCGTCTCATCTTTGGCCAAAAGAAATGTGTAGCAAGTATATCCTCTGTCTTCCTGACGCCAAAGTGTCCCATTAATCCTCCTCCATGCACCTCCTGCAACAACAAAAGACGAACGGAGCTAGCTGGAATGCATAGCATGTTAGCACGAAACACAAATCCATCATTAAGAACGAACTTGTTCCAAGTTCTCCCTTCCTTACAATTCTGCAATACATCTTTAAATTCAGCATCATGCACATAGTGATCTTTGATGGTCTCCAAACCAAATATTTTAAAGTCAAGTTGTGAAAGCATAGTATAACGACGAGACAATGCATCAGCAATAACATTTTCTTTACCCTTCTTGTGTTTAATGACATAAGGGAAAGTCTCAATGAATTCAACCCATTTAGCATGTCTACGATTCAGTTTTGCTTGACTTTTAATGTGTTTCAAAGATTCATGATCAGAATGTATAACAAATTCCTTGGGTCATAAATAATGTTGCCATGTTTCTAAGGTCCGAACAAGAGCATATAATTCTTTATCATAAGTAGAATAGTTCAGACTAGGCCCACTCAATTTTCAGAAAAGTATGCAACAGGTTTGCCATCTTGTAATAACACACCTCCTAATCCAATTCCACTAGCATCACATTCAAGCTCAAAGGTCTTATTAAAATCAGGAAGTTGGTGTAAAGGAGCATGTGTCAACTTATCTTTCAATACCATGAAGGCTTCTTCCTGTGCGGTACCCCAAACAAAAGGCACATCCTTCTTTGTAAGCTCATTGAGAGGTGCAGCAGCGGTGCTGAAATCTCTCACAAAACGCCTATAGAAACCAGCGAGGCCAAGGGAACTCCTCACTTGTGTTACTGTTTTGGGCTGCGGCCAACTCTCAATAGCTTCAATCTTAGCTTTATCAACTTCAATTCCCTGTGGAGTAACAACATAGCCAAGAAAAGATACTCGGTGGGTGCAAAAGGTGCACTTTCCAAGGTTACCAAACAAACGTGCATCACGTAGAGAAATAAAAACAGCACGTAAATGTTCCAAATGTTCCTCCAAAGATTTGCTATAAATCAATATCTCATCAAAGTAAACTACCACAAATCGTCCAATGAAAACACGTAAAACTTCGTTCATTAATCTCATGAAAGTACTAGGTGCGTTAGTTAACCCAAAAGGCATGACTAACCACTCATATCATCCAAACTTAGTTTTAAGTGTTGTTTTCCATCCATCTCCCAATTTCATACGAATTTGATGGTATCCACTACGCAAATCAACTTTGGAGAATATTGTAGAGCCACTCAATTCATCAAGCATATCATCTAGCCTAGGAATAGGATGACGATAACGAATAGTAATATTATTAATGACTCTACAATCAACACACATACGCGATGTACCATCCTTTTTAGGCACTAGTATAATAGGAACAACACAAGGACTAAGAGATTCATGTATATAACCTTTGTCGAGCAGCTCTTGTACTTGACGCATAATCTCCTTCGTCTCCTATGGATTGGTACGGTATGGTGCATGGTTGGGTAATGATGCACCGGGAATTAAGTCAATTTGATGTTCAATCCCTCGAATAGGTGGTAATCCCGGTGGCACGCTTGTGGAAAGACGTCAGCGAACTCCTGCAAAATGTTAGTGACAGCAGGAGGCAAAGAGGAAGGCACGTCCTCGAATGAAAATAATGCCTCTTTGCACACAAAAGCATAGCAAACATATTTTCTAAAATCTACATCATCAATATCAGATTTGGTGGCAAGTAAACATGCACTTTTCAATTTAATTTCCGAAGCAACATTAGATGGTTTATTATTAGGCTTCATGTGTTGCTCAAATTCTTTTGCCACAATATGATTTTCACTCTTATTTTGCTCCTATTTTAATTTATTAGCTCTATTAATATCATCTTTCAAAATGGAATCAGGTGTCATAGGAAGCAAAGTAATATTTTTGTCCTTATGAACAAGAGTATACTGATTGTTTCTACCATGGTGTACAGAATTTTTATCAAATTTTCATGGTCTACCAAGTAATAAGGAACATGCTTGCATAGGTACCACATCACAATCAACATAATCAGCATATGTAGAGATACTAAAATGCACATGAACAGTACGTGTTACATTAAACCTTGTCGTTGTTGTTGAACCATTGGATGTAGTAAGGATGTGGATGTGGTCTTGTGGTGAGAGATAGCTTCTCCACCATCTCCATGCTAGCCAAGTTGTTGCAGGTCCCTCCATCTATGATGACGCGAACAGAACGTTCCTTCACAACTCCCTTTGTATGGAACAAATTGTGCCTTTGATTTTGCTCAGCTTGTGTAACCTGCACACTCAAAACACATTGAGCAACTAAACATTCATACCTGTCAGCATCTTCAGCAGCCATATATTGCGTCTCATGATCAGAATCATCTCCACCGTGTTCTGTTGGAAATATGCCCTAGAGGCAATCATGTATGATGATATTTCCTATGTGTTTATGAATAAAGATAGTCCTTGGACATTATCAATGATGTGTATCAGCAAGTACGTGACTTGTTTGTGGGGCTATGCATTGTTTGATGACTGTCCTAAAAGGTCCCTAGTAAAAAGGGCTGTGTGGACACGCAGCCAACTAGACTAGCATATGACACGGTCGATGGCTTGGTCTCACTAGCCATGGAGCATTGGATGCTAACCGGATAATATGGACTTGGAAGGATCTGGTCGGATTCGACGTAGTCGGATCCGAGTCGAGATAAGGTCCAAGTCGGACAGACCCAACTATGAGAAGCAGCGATATGTCATCTGTGAGTCTCTAGTACAACATATGTTCTATGTCCTAAGACCTGAGCTGACGCATGTACTCGGGATGGTGACAGACTTGCTTTGGGCCGACCAAACGCTACTCCATAACTGGGTAGTTATAAAGGTTGGTTTCAGGTTTGTCCAGAACCATGCTGCGAGACGTGGTCGAGCAAGATGGGATTTGCCCCTCCGATCAAGAGAGATATACTCTGGGCCCCTCGTGTGATGCGACCAGGATAAGCATGGCCATGCGACAAGGATTATGAGATAATCCGGTTTCTGGTCGGCATCACTGGAATGAGAAAGAGGTCGGGCTAGCACAAGGATGACAGTCTCGCCTTGAGCTCGACAACATGTATCGTGTGGCAAAAGGAATGGAAGTATGATGTACAGGTTCGCTAACCAGCTTCATAGTCTGCTTGGTGTTCGGTATGCCTTGCTAGAGGCTGCTACCAACCGTGCAGTTCGGAGGTGATCCGAACTGCGACCAAGCCGACTTGAACCTAAGGGGTCGCGCGCTTAAGGGAAGGAACCTACGAGGTCGGATCTCCGAACTGTATTCGGATTATGGCCGAGTAGACTTATGGGCTTTAGGGTCCGTGCGAGACCCAAGTGTTGAGCCCGTGACGGATGCCTATATATAGTGGAGGTGCCGCACACTCACGCGGTTGATCGCTTCGGCGCTGTCACTAGGGTTTGCATGTGTTGTGAATAGACACCTCCACACCGGCCAGTTGTGTGATCGGACCTAGCAGTCCGCCGCACGACGTTCCTCCTGCACGCGCGGATACCATTAGAGGCGGTGCACTTGCGCCGCTCCGGCGAACCTGTACGTGAGAACCGACCACCGGCTGTACGAGGGAGATCGGACGAGGAGGAGACGATCCATGCGGACGCGCTACCCCAACTCTTCTTCCGTTGCACGGCACTGCGCGTCTAGTGGTAACGAACTGTGATCCATCTCCCGTAACATGCTCTTGGTTGTTCTGCGCATAGGAAATTTTAATTTGCGGTCGACGCACCCTACCGTAGATCCCAACATGTTCTTCATGTGTAATAAGAGCCAAAGTCTCCTCATCATAGTCACTAGCGAACTCATACCCACCATCCTCAGTAGCAATCGTCACACGCTGAGACTTGCATTCTCTCGCAAAATGTCCTCTTCCCTTACAACGACGACAAATAATATCACTTATGTGCCATGTTGATGCCATGGAAGAAGAAGAGCTCTGCGTAGGCCCGGCAGGTGTACTCTTGGCAGATAGTGGTGGTTGTGCCTGCTTTCTTGTATCACGGCTAGAGGTGGCACCTAATGGAGGTGCTGGGGTACTAGAAGTAGAGGATGCACGTGGTGTCCATGATGAAGATCGACCTGAAGAAAAGTTAGTTCGCGCCAATGCCTGTCGATCCTGCACTTCACATTCAGCTTTACGAGCAAGATGGAATAAACGAGTGATATTAGTATACTCCTTATACTCTAGAATGGTTTGAATCTCTCTATTTAATCCACCCATAAAACATGCAAGCATAGCTTCATTCTCCTCAACAATACCACATCTAATCATGCCAGTTTGTAATTCCTGATAATATTCTTCTAAAGAATTTTTCCCTTGTCTTAAACGCTACAATTTTTGAAGTAATTCACGTTGATAATATGGTGGAACCCAACGAGTACGCATAGCAGTTTTCAAAGTAGCCCAAGTAGTTGGAATAGGATATAATCTACAATGTTTGTCAGCGTTATGGGAACGGGGGTCCCCAGACTTGCTTGCCTGCGGCCTGTGGCGTGGCTCAAAGGGGGGCCCAGCACGGCCCATCTTCATCAACACAGACCCAAGACCCTCGCGAGGGGCCAAGCCTCGCGGGGCGGACGACACGGAGCTTCCTCAGGCACGACCTCGTCAGGCTGGCTCGCGAGGAGGCGGAGAGATCAAGGCGTGGTACCTCATGAGGTGCCCGTGACGCAAGCCATGACGACCAAGGGTTCCAGGCGGGCGCCAGCCCGCGCAGTGTCCTCCTTTCCTCTTTGGTGCAGAGGGAGCAAGCGCAGGCGAGAGCATCAAGCAAAGGCACCCGTTTCGGTGCAACGAGACCAAGACCAGTCCAACGGCAGGGAGGAAGTCATTGTGGAGCCCAAGCCAGCGTCACCACGAGAGCCTTTGGCAGGCGAGGACCAACTTTAGTCAGGATAAGTGTACCAGATGTTCCCCTTCAAAATGGCCAATTGTTGGCACCCTTCCCGCTCAATATTTGGGAAGAGGCCCAGGGCCTTTGCCTATAAATAGGACTAGCCACCCCCAGGGTAGGAGGATGTAAATCGGAATCAAGAAGGGAGAATCTAGAAGCCAAGAGAGAAACTAGCTATGATGGAAATCGGAGAGAGAATCGAGAAGAGAGAGAGAGAGAGAGAGAAGGGTTACTGAACTCCTCCTAGCAGTTCATCCCCCCAGCTAAGAACAGACCCTCGCGAGGCTGTTCTTCCTTGTATTGCTCATCATCACCAGCCCAAGAGGCAATCCACCACACCACACACTGGAGTAGGGTATTACACCACAACGGTGGCACGAACCAGTATAAACCCTGTGTCTCTTGTGCTGTTCTTTCCATAGCTTAGATCATAGCGAGGCGGAAGGGTGCAAGTAGGTAGAAGGAGAAATCTCCGCGCGCACCCCAGTGTTCGAACATCAAGGGTCTGCCGGAACCCGAAATCCGACATTTGGCGTGCCAGGTAGGGGTGCACCGGAATTCTTCTTCCACCACCCCGTTCTCCTCCGACCATCGCGTCCATGTCTGACGCTCGTCGGGCCCGTGTCGAGCGCCGGGCCGCTCTCACTTCCCGCGTCGCCCAGACGGCTCCTGTCGGCGGGCGTCCTCGCCGTTCCCCGTCACCTGCCGTCAACGCCGCCACCGGCCCGGCGGGGGACGAGCAGCAAGCGTCGTCTCAGCATCCGTCCGTGCGGCAAGACGGCCGCACCGCTACTCCCTCGCTCACCCCAGCTGGTTCTTCGTCCCGCACGCTCCGCGCACCCATGGAGGCTCGAGCTGCGCTCATCGCGGCAAACGAGCTCCTGCGCTACCATCCCGTCGACGACGTCTACGAAGAATGGCTCTACTGCGTCGCCGAGCTCGTCCGCGCCGCAGAGGGCTCTCCTGCGCCGTCCGTTCCGCTGCACCGCACCCCGCCCCGCGCGGGCGACGAAGCTCCGGCGGCGCCCCAGCCGCCTCCTCCTCAAGAAGGTGCCATGGCTCCAAGGCGCGTGGCCCCTGGGCGGAACCCGCTCCGTCAGGTGCCAGCGCGGCAAGAGCAGAGCTGCCAAGAAGTCCCTCGCCCGCAAGAAGCTGCCCGGGCGCTCCCTGCTCCAGCACGTCACGACCATGCTCCTGCTCCCGTGCGTCAAGACCCCGCGCTGCTCCCAGCTGCAGCGCGTGGGGACATGCAAGACCAAGCTCAACGTCACCCAAGGCCTCCCGTGGCCACAGCAGGCTGCCGTGCCTTCACCACCGAGCTACGCAGTGTCGCGTGGCCCAGCAAGTTCAAGCCAGACCTGCCTCCTCGTTACGATGGTACGGCCGACCCTGCGGAGTTCCTCCAGCTCTATGAGCTGGGCATCGAAGCTGCCAACGGAGACGAGAAGGTCATGGCGAACTGGTTTCCCATGGCGCTCAAGGACGGGGCCCGCACCTGGCTCCTGAACCTGCCTCCAGGCATGATCTCCTCCTTGGACGAGATGCGCACCCGCTTCATCGCCAACTTCCAAGGTACTCACGACCGGCCACCCGCCGTGAGCGACATGCGCCGCATCAAGCAACAACCCGGAGAGACCCTGCAGAAGTACATCCAGTGCTTCAACAACGCACGCCTCAAGATTCCCAAGGAGACCGAGGAGGCCATCATCTCAGCCTTCTCTGACGGCGTGCGCGATGTCAAGATGAAGGAGGAGCTGGCGATGCATGAAGACCTGTGCACTTCCTTGGAGCTGTTCAACTTGGCAACCAAGTGCGCCAGGGCTGAGGAAGGGCGTCTCTCCCTCCTCGAGCTGCCTGCCGCAGACCCAGAAGAGAAGAAGCCCAAGGCCAAGGATATGAAGCGCAAAGGGGCTGCCGTGCTCGTGGCAGAACTAGACACCAAGCGGGGCAGAGATCAGCCCGAATCTCCCAAGGGCAATCGGTACTGTGTGTACCACGACCTCCACACCCACAACACCAACGAATGTCAAGAGCTCCGAGCCCTGCGAGAAGGAAGGATCGGCCGTCGCCCCGACCGCGGTGACCGGGGCTACGATCGAGAAGGAGGAAGGAACGCAGGACGCTGGGAAGACCGCGGCCCGTGCCAAGGGTGGCGCGATCAACCTCGCGAGGATCGCTGGCAAGACCCGCCTCGCGAGGGAGACTGGAGGGATCAGCCTCGCGAGGATCGCCCGCAAGGCAATGCAGGCCTCCCTCCGCTGCCGCCGCAGCCAAGGAGAAACGAGGACCGCCATCAGGACGAGGGGGCTGGAGGCTTCCAGGAGCCGCGCGCGATCGCCTGCATCCTGGGCAAAGCTCAAGCCCCAGCCTCTCAACGCATCTTCAAGCAGTTCGCCCGCGAAGTGAATGCAGTCCTCCCCAAGCTCGAAGCCACGTGCCCTCTCGGGTGGTCGGTGTGCGTCATCATGTTCAGCTCAGCAGATCAGCTCAAGTGTGCGGCTACAGCCGGAGTCCTCCCGATGCTTTGTGCCCCAATCATCAGCAACGTGGTGGTCACCAGGACCCTCATCGATGGCGGGGCAGGGCTCAACGTCCTGTTCGTGGAAACATTCAACAATCTCCAAGTGCCCTACAACCAGTTTCAGCCAACCAAGCCTTTCTCCAGAGTCACCGACGGCTCCACGGTCCCGATTGGGCAGGTCCGCCTCCCTGTCACCTTCGGGGCACGCGACAACTACCGCACAGAGCTCATCGACTTCGACGTCGCTCACATTCGCCTGCCGTACAACGCCATCCTTGGGTACCCAGCGCTGGCCAAGTTCATGGCCGTAACTCACCACGGCTACAACGTCCTCAAGATGCCAGGAAGTGGCGGAGTCATCACGGTGCCCTGTGAAGAGAAGGACGCGGTGTGTTCCCTGGAACGAGCCTTTCAGGCCGCGTCACTGGAAGACTCGGATCGCGGAAGCAGGAGCCTTCCCGAGACCACCCCCAAGAAGAAGAAGACATCGTCCGGCCCGGCCCCTCAGGAGGCAGGCCCCTCAGGTCCCGCGCCTGCCCAGGGGGAACCTCCTTCCATCGCATAGGAAAGCGCGCCCGGCGCCCTCCTCAGGCAGGGCTCGGGGGCTCTCCCTTGGAGGGCCACCGACCTGGCTAAGGTCACGAGGGAGGCGCTTGGGCACCACATGCAGGCGTGTTTCGAAGCACGTTTCCCTTAAGAAGGAGTAAGGCAAGGAGAGCCAGACCCTCAGGAGTTCGTCAACTAGGCCATTCAGGAGCTACAGGAGTCAAGAGTCATGAAAGGCGGCCGCCGCCTACCAGCTGTGGCTACCCATCCAGGCGAGGATGGTGGGCTGCGCGTCTGCATCGACATACCAGGGCTCAATCGAGTCGCCTCTCTGGAGCGCCTCTGGCCCTCGCGAGTGGGGTGCTGCGAAGGTCCACCCCACAGCTACGTTCGCATGCCTTACGGCTTGCCGAACGCGGCTGCCACGTACCAGCGCCTCATGAGGGGTATCATGGAGGCTCAAGAGGCAAGGCATTTCACAGCCCTGGTGGAGATGGAGATGGTCCGCGAGGAGCCACCAGCGCCTCCGGAGCCTCCCGAGGCCCCTGGGCTGGGGGCTCGTGAGGATCGGCTTCCGCAGCCCACCGAGTCTGCTACACCAACACTCCTTCGTCCTCAACATCATCAGGTGACATCTTTCAAGTTTCATTTCCAGCTGGGAGCGCCCCCCAGGGCTGCATTATTCCCAGGCCGCGTGGGTCCGTCCCTGCGGCATGTATCCCTTTTATTTCATGTTGTTAGCTTACTTTGTTGGGGGCGCCCCACGGGCTGCATCATCCCCAAGTCGCTCGGGCCTGACCCAGTGATGTCCGCCTTCCCAGCATCTATTTGAATGAATCCACTCCTTCGCGTCTAATGTGTTTGACCTAGTTGCTCGCTCAACTCACGCCAACTGACGGAGCTGCTCCCAAACGGCACGACGCTTGCGCATGGGTCCGTCCCTACAACACCGACAAATCTGAATGGCTGAGCTCTGGCCGCGGCAGCCCCGCATGGCGCCACCTCGTCAAGCCTTCAGTGCCTCATCGCCCCTCGGAAGCAACCAACGGCCGACTGTCAATTGTCATGGCAACCCCTCGTTCTTTCTATGATGGGTCTACAGGATCTCCTAAAGGAGCTGCGTTAGGCGAGGCCCTTGCGGTGTCTCCTTCACTCTCATCCGCGCAAACCGCTTGCACGTTCAAGGGGGGGGGGGGTGCCTGAGCATCGCGACTCAGGGCTCCTACTGGCTCTCCAGCCCTCACCCTCTGGCCTTGTCCACGGCATCGCAACCTGGCATACCAGCGACGGCTGAGACTCACTCGAGGGCCGGGACCCAAGGACGTAGAGCAGAAAGGGGAGCAAAGGCGAGAGGGGAGGGACACGCGAGGACCTCGCCGAGCAACCTCGCGCCTACCAATGCACGGACCCGGCGACACACCAGAGAGCGGTCCCTGATTCTCGAGATAAGTCACCACCCGGAAGCACCAGCTACCGTGGCACCATCCCCGCACCTAATGCAATCCCGTGTTAGCGACACCGCTCTCCTTTCTCACCGAACGACGGCTGCTTGAGCGCCAAAGGGGACCTCCTGAGCATCACGACTCAGGGGCTCTTACCGGACCCTGGGTCGCTCACCTCCTGGCCTTGACCACGGCATCGCGACCTGGCATACCAGCGACGGCTGAAGCCGCCTTGGGACTGGGACCTGTCGGCGCAGAGCACCAAGCCCTCGTGAGGTTCGAAAGGGAGGACTGAGCTAAGACGAAATGAGAAACTCGCACAATTCTACGACAAGGGTTATATTAACAAACAGGATCACAGGCACCTTACAAGCTCTCACGGGACGCGTCTTTGATTCCTTGCAGGGAACAGATCCTAAAAGGATGCTAACTACACGTGCCCCTGCGAAAGACACCATCGTCAACAGCGGGCCGTCAAGCACCGGCACCAACCCCATCCAGATCAGAGTCGGTGACGGCCTGACGAGCCCGCCCTGCTCCAGGAGCGGCGCCGGCTCGGGGGCTCGTAGCTGTCATCGCTCGTCTCCGGAGTCGCGAAGAGCTCGCCGGAGTCGCTGGACCCTCCGACGCCTCCGCCGCCTGAGCAGCCGCCAAGGGAGCGGTCGGCGGGCCCAGTCCTCGCCGTAGCAGGGTCCCGACCACCTCTCCCGGGGCAGCACTCCAGCCGGCGCCCGTTCGCATCGAAGACCTTGAAGAACATCACCGAAGCACCGTCGTACTCCAAGTGGATCACGAAGGCGCCTCTTGTCCTGCAAACCCAGGAGATTTCGCTCTAGCCTCAAGTCATGAAGACCTCGCCCGGGGCAACGACCGTGACCTCTGCCTCAGTCGCGAGGGTGCTGCAGCCGGCGTGCTGCAGCCAAAGCTCTAGGAGTTCTCCCTGTGGGATGATGGAGGCGAAGAAGGGAGGAAGGCGAATCCAAGACTGAGGAGGCATGGCGGCGTGGAGCACGAACTCTCGGGAGGAGCCCTCGGTGTGGACCCTAGGGGGACGACCCACACCTTCGTGACCCGTTGGCGCCGATGGCGGCGCCGACCGTGGCGATCGGCATCGACTCCTTCAGAGCCCTCGATGTGGGCGTACAAGGGAAGCGGGAACCCCGGCGGTGGCCGCTCGCACCAGGGCATCGACACCACCTGATGGGCCCCCTCGTCCCGGCCGCGGACGGCGAGCCGTTTCTTCGGTGGGAGCGGGTCTGGTTCCTCTCGGGGAGCCTTTCCCTTCACTGCCGTCGAGAACCGGTGGATCGGAGCCATCGCAGCAAGATGGAGCAAGGACCGGGAAGAAGGAGAAGCAAGAAGGGATGGACTGGAAGGGCGTGCGCCGTTCCGTACTTATGGCCGGCGAAGGCCAACCGCCGACCTCCACGATCGCAGGTAATCATGACCCACTTTGCATGCAGGGACTTGTCCAATCCGTGCAGTTGCCGAGGCGCCGTGGGGAAGTGGAGACGCTCACGTCCAATCAACCTCCACGCGGCGCCCAAGGCCGCAGGCTGTTAGGGCCCATGGCGCTTCGCCCTTGCCCTTTCGCCTCCCTGCACGGCCAAGTCCGGGCGCGCCTTGGGCCCGGGGGCTACTGTCGGTGTTCTGGGAACGGGGGTCCCTAGACTTGCCTGCCTGCGGCCTGCGGCGTGGCTCAAAGGGGGGCCCAGCACGGCCCATCTTCATCAACACAGACCCAAGACCCTCGCGAGGGGCCAAGCCTCGCGGGGCGGACGACACGGAGCTTCCTCAGGCACGGCCTCGTCAGGCTGGCTCGCGAGGAGGCGGAGAGATCAAGGCGGGGTACCTCACCAGGTGCCTGTGACACAAGCCATGACGACCAAGGGTGCCAGGCGGGCGCCAGCCCGTGCAGTGTCCTCCTTTCCTCTTTGGTGCAAAGGGAGCAAGTGCAGGCGAGAGCATCAAGCAAAGTCACCCGTTCGGTGCAACGAGACCAAGACCAGTCCAACGGCAGGGAGGAAGTCATTGTGGAGCCCAAGCCAGTGTCACCACCAGAGCCTTTGGCAGGCGAGGACCAACTTTAGTCAGGATAAGTGTACCAGATGTTCCCCTTCAAAATGGCCAATTGTTGGCGCCCTTCCCGCTCAATATTTGGGAAGAGGCCCAGGGCCTTTGCCTATAAATAGGACTAGCCACCCCCAGGGTAGGAGGATGGAAATCGGAATCAAGAAGGGAGAATCTAGAAGCCAAGAGAGAAACTAGGTATGATGGAAATCGGAGAGAGAATCAAGAAGAGAGAGAGACAGAAGGGTGACTGAACTCCTCCTAGCAGTTCATCCCCCCAGCCAAGAACAGACCCTCGCGAGGCTGTTCTTCCTTGTATTGCTCATCATCACCAGCCCAAGAGGCAATCCACCACACCACACACTGGAGTAGGGTATTACACCACAACGGTGGCCCGAACCAGTATAAACCCTGTGTCTCTTGTGCTGTTCTTTCCATAGCTTAGATCTTAGCAAGGCGGAAGGGTGCAGGTAGGTAGAAGGCAAAATCTCCGCACGCACCCCAGTGTTCGAACCTCAAGGGTCTGCCGGAACCCAAAATCCGACAATGTTCAGACCACCAAACACATGCGAAGCTAGTGAAAGCACAAACAGCAGCAGGAACACATCTCTCCTCAGGATATTGTAAACATGTAAAACGTTTTTCAGTTTCTAACTCCCAAGTAAGATATATATCAGGAACATATCTACCCTCAAATGGTGGAATATTCAATTTCAGTTTAGGAAGATGGTCATGATCTCGTACCTCATATGGTGGTGCAGCCCTACGTTGCGATGATATACTTGAGGACGACCTGGTGGTGGTGGTGCTGGTGGTTTCATGTAGTTCTGATTTTGATCAACCTCATCCTCGTAATGGTCCTCCACCTCTGCAGTAGCAGCAGGAGCGACAGAAGCATCAACCGCGGCACCAGAATTTTGCCCAGGGTCAACGGGAATGCGTTGTGCTCGTCCCACTTGATTTGGAAAGCGACGTTGTTGTTGTTGTTGTTGTTGTTGTTGTTGTTATAGAGGTGCGTTAGGGGCAGCCGGTGGTGGTGGTGGAAGACGGCGAGCAATTCTTTAAACTTGTTATCGAGCTTTGTTTCGAACGTCTTCTCCATGCCATCTATCTTCTCCATGGCCTCTTCAAATCTGTTTAGCACATCTTGCACCTGTCCACTCATCATTTGCTGACATTTATCATGCAACTCATTCATTATTCGTCATGTTCTCCCAGTCAGTCTCATCGGCTTGTCATCCTGCCATGGTTAGCAGCAATAGAAACACACAAGAATATGATCCTACAGACTACTAACAAGAGGTGGTGTTGGGTGTCACAAATCCATCAAGCAAATCTCAAATTCTTACCAGTTCTTACCCAGCAGCAGGCGGTGATTGGCAACCGTCGTAGTCAAAACTCTCAAAGCTTGGATAGAGCGATTACTAGGGAAAATCAAACGCATGACGTAGATGTATGTGGAGCTGGGAAGGCTTATAATATGGTAGAAAAAAGGGTCAGCAATAATCAATTCCGAGATGCAAAGTTGAATAAACGCTCAACGACGGTACTGTGCAGGTCCTAGGCTAGACCGTGCTAGAGATGCGAGCCTAGAACACTAACAAAATCATGACGCTGCACGTAAACAAGGGAAAAGCACACTCTGGAACGTTTTTTTTTGCTATGTTTTTTTGGCGCTCCTCTTTTTTCGAAAAATCACTATAATGGCGAGTGTCTCAAAACTCTTCCCTCGTCAAACTGACAGGATGGACACGAAAAAAAATTGACTTTTTTCAGAAATCAGGGCAGCGACGACAACAAAGTGCAACAAAAAATCACTATGATGGCACGTGGCTGAAAAGACTCAGAAAATCCTAAAAATAGGATAGGGAAAAAATTGCCTATGAAAATTTTGGCCTAAAAACTGCCCGAGGGTCTAGACTTTTTTTCAAAACCTACTCAGGCAAGGAAACACGAATCAGAAATTAGACGGACCTCGAAGACAAACCTAATATGAAAGGAACTCGGATTGGTGGTGGATATATGGTGGTAGGATATGGCAGCGGTGGTGGTATATGGATTCGGATTGGTGGTGGTATATGGATAAGGATTGGTGGTGGTATATGGATACGGATTGGTGATGGTATATGGAGATGGATTGATGGCGGATAAGCGGTGGTGGTAGATGGCAGGGGCGATGATGATGGTGCGGCGGCGGCGTGACAACTTATGACCATAACTCGAAACTCTAAAAGACTAGACTCTAAGACCAGCAACTAGACACGACGATGCAACCGCAAATTCAACAAAGCAAAATACTGAAAAGACTATGCAAAGGCTCAGATTGGTTCAGATATGATGAGCTAACCCTAATTTTTTGTTTGGCTTTTTTCATGGACTGTAGGTATGAAGAACAGACTGGATCTAAACTATGAAAAACTGTAAAATCTCACCAAGCAACCTAGAAATCTGATACCACTTGATAGAGGCGAAGGTGTCCCGATGTTTCGATCATATAGATATTGTTTTCTATGGGAGTCGACTTTGACAATCTGACTACGAACGTGTGAAGATGTTGCGCCTTAGCAATCGCTAAACCAACTTCCGAGGGTTATTGACCACGCCGGAGCATGATCAACCTGACCACGAGGGTCTAGTTCCTGTGAGAAAACGAAGAACAAGCAAGAAACTGAGATTGCAATCTGGATACTCTGAATAAAAGATGAAATATTTATTGATCAAGGTGGGGTTCTGTGACGTCTTGGTCTGGTCGTTGGACACAAATGAAGTACATGAAGTTGCGGCTATGGCGAACTTTTAATCTAAACAAAACCCAGTCTAAACGACGCCCTAAGGGCTGTACATATGGAGGAAGAGGGGGGAATTTTGTGGCCCCCGGAGGAGGGGTCCGAAACCAACCCTAACTCTTGTTTCCCCACACATACGGACTCTAAAAATACAGCCTATACTTAAGTATTTCGAAAATACATGGGCCTGGCCCAATAATAAGGTGACGCAGCACCTAGAATATCCTCTGGACGAAATTTATGAAGTGGCATCTTGTATATTTCGTCCAAGGCTTCATGCACTCCTTATGGTGGCTTCAAAGTCCTGAAATCATCACTTGTAACTCCGTTCTTGATCCCCTTGTGCATGCCATCATCTCCATGCTTGAACTTGCTCCAAGGTTCATCTTTCTTGTCCAAACTAGGCCCTTCATTTGTAAGCAAAACAAATGTATCCAATTTAGGCAGCATCATATTCTCATGAACATTAGAATCGTTACCAAGAAACGAAAGTACCTGATAATTCAATTGGCGTGCGCGAGCTCTAGTAATTGGTCCAGTATGTGTAGCAGCAGGGGCTGTGGGTGTAAAAATGGTATTGATGTCCTCATCATATATATCCCTAAATAATAAGATTAGTGCTTTTTCCCTTGAAGAACATGATAAGGGGTTAGTTCCTGATTATAATGCAATAATAGCTAGAGTTTTGCAAGAAGATGAATCTTCGCCAATTGGTTAAATTGGTGAGAAAAAATATGGTTTTCCAACAATGCATATGCCGTCACCTAGTAGTACATCATATTATACACCCCCTACACAATTGCAAAGTTTCGGCAACACCCATGTGTCATTGCCGAAAGAATCAAAAAAATTGGGGGGAAACCATATACGGAGTGGGCTGAAATTGAGAAAAAGCTTAAAGCCAATTTTGCCGCTTGCCGCCAGAAACAAATAGAAAAAGAATTGGCTCAGATAAAAGAAGCATTGCCAATTGGTAGTATCAATGAAAAGAAGGATGATCCAGAACATGTAAGTGCTTCGATAGAAAAAGCCAAATCAAGTAGTATATATTCTGAATCCATCAAATCCAAAGAGGCAAGTAGTATTGAGAAAGGGCATGGAAAGCATGGCAAAACAACCATGCTTGATTTTTCTGAAGTTAATGGAACCTTCTTCATCCCCTATGAGTTTTGTGCCATAGAAATTGATGAACTTCAAGGACAAGAACAAGTAGCTGAACAATGTTCGGCTAACAAAAATCTTCAATCTTATGATGCACGAAATCAAGAAAAAATGATAAAGAGGCATTGGGCAGCCATCCAAAGGCGGAGCAAGATATTGTTCAAGTCACACCACCATCATGCTCTCCCAACATATTTGAAGAGGTACGTTTAGCAAGTAATTTACCTATTTTCATATTTGGTCAGAACTTTATTGCTGATGCATCTATTAGAAAAATCCTCATAAATAATTTTGAAAGACCAATGAAGAAGGGTAATTTACTAGTTAGTAATAAAAAATTATAGAACATATCGGTCAACCCATTGCGCCATTTATAAAGACAGATAATGACTTATTGTTGCAGCCAAAGCTTTCCCCGTTGCTTTATCTAAAGTTCATATCTAATTGTACTTGGCTTGCACTTGATCTCAATTGAGACAGGTATGTTCTAAATATTTTCGTTTTAGAAATTTAAATCCAAGGTTAAATTTTGTTAAGGAAAACTTGCTGGTATAATATCTTACCCAAAGACATCGGAGATAGAGTGCAAAACACAATGCATAGCCGAATGGGGTGATGCAAAATCTAAACCATTCGCTTGCTTAAATCCAAAACCGTTCTCACAGCAAGATCGACTAGAAAATAAAAGGTTTACCTTCAATTAAGTCATGTGTGATCAAATATTTGATTTGTTGTTGAACAATAATTACATAAGAATTCTTGATCACCATGTCAAGCCATCAATTCAAGGATGAATGTATTGTAGGTTGCACCATTCATTCAAACATAATTTTGAGGATTGCAATATGTTTCGTCAAATAGTTAAATCGGCCATTGATAAAGGAAGATTGAGATTTGTTGAAACACCAAAGGATGACCAATCTATTCCAATTTGTCTTGATGGAAAAAAATAGTTGCATTGGCTTCTTCAAGTTGATTCATTAAATGATAAGAAGGTAAAAACTACAGATATTGGGATCAAGCTTTCAAGTAAGAAAGTTGTTCAAGAGCACAATGATAATGTTATTGTGGGAAAAAATTCCATCAAAGTTGCAATGAAGACGCCAAATACTAGGGGGCAACAAGAAAATCCAAAGATCGATGCAAGCAAAGGCCAAGGTAAGCACAAAGGTAAAAGGCTGAAAGCCACTTTCGCGCAACTATTGGAAAAATATCAGAAGATAAATGAGGAGAAAATTTCTTATCGGCCAAGTAATTCAAAAGCGACAAGATCACCCCCTAAACGAAAATCCAAGGATCGGTATTGGTAAAGTGGGAATATCAATGCAGCATATTCATATCCTTACTTTGGGCCGCCAATGCCAAAGTCGTGGATGCCTCCCTATTCTCATGTAGATCCATATCCACCATGGGACAGGTATGAGACACGGGCACATTCTCCATCTTATTTTAGACCATCTAACCAACAATATGCAGCTCCAAAAAGATCAACATTTGATGAACAATCAGACGCCAAAAACCATTTCAATCATAAGGAATTGGTCCGGAGCTCAAGGAATAAGGAAGAGGTGGTCAAGCAAGCTTACTGTGTTAAAAAAGATGGTCGTAAGAGTGCTACTTCAGATTTGGTCTCAAATGAAAAGGACCCAATTAAAGTGTTGACATTGGCTACTAAAGTTAATGAGGTAAGTCAATCAAGTGCCAAATCTGAAGAGAAGAAGTTGATAGTGCACAAAGTAAAACAAGAGTTGCCATTGCTTCAAACAAAATCGCTGCCGAGGTGCCCACTCGGCTTATCATATTGGCAAAATAATAAATTACAAAAACTTAGTGCACAAGAACTTGAGGAAAGGAATATGACATGGGTCCCAAAGGAAGTAATCAAAATAATAATTATGTGCAAGCTTCCATTACACTAGTGCGGCAAAGGTGAAGAAGGAAAAGAGTGAAAACTATGAAGGACCAAGCCGAAGGTTTTAACATCTTCACACATTATCCATATTCTTCAACTATGTCATTAATACCTATTCCATGGAATTCGTCATCGGGTATGATTGGTTACCCTCAATGGGCTTATAATGATCCATGGTTGCAATATAATTTCTTACAATATGAAAGGGTATTACCAAATCACTATACATTTGATTAGCTACAAGTTTGTTGTTGATCCAAAGGGCCCAAATACTTGATTTGTCATTTCATTTGTTTCTTTTGGCTATATGTGCTTTGAATGAAGTTTACATGGTAATGACCGATATTTAACTATTGTCCTAAGAGTATGCTAATGCATGGTCGGTGTAGTATTCTAACATCGTCCTTAGTTCGATTGGAGACCGAGACAAGGTACGTGTTCATGGAAATTTAAATGTATACCTATATTATGATTGAATGGAGTTGAGACATCATGACCGATGTCATTGAATATATGTTGCATAGACCAATTCATAGTTGCAAACTTGGCTAGCGGGGTTATATTTTGTTTGGAAATGATTTGGCTTATGCAACTTAGAGATCTATAAGAGGCCAAATCATAGCTGATTTTATTACTGAACATCGGATTAATGACATGCATAATATTGATATTAGCCTTGTCTTTCTAGTACTATGGAGAATATGTTTTGATGGTTCAATTTGTAGCAATGGCCAAAGTGTTGGTGTTGTTTATATACCTCCTTATGGTACTACTTTTGAAGCCTCATGCCGCTTAGAATATTTTTTTGCACAATTAATCAAAGCCGAATATGCACTGTTATTCGGATTGAATCTTTTACTTGCTATAGGTGCTATACATATTGAGGCTTTCGGTGATTCGTTATGAGTAGTGCAACAAATGTCCAAGGGTTATCATGTTTTGACAATCACTTATAGTTTATCTTGGGGTATGTCTAGATGAAAAATTTACCATGGGTTGCTTTAAAATTGTTCATATATTTTGACATGACAATTCGAAAGAGTTGGCATAGCAAGCATCTGGCTACTATATTAATCATGGTGTATTGCATTTCTCTCAACAGTCGATGCTTAGTCTCTTCAACATAGGTAAGGCCGAACCGAAGTCCACAGCTTCCGCCACTAATGAAATTTTTATGCAAGCGAAAGTAAGGATTGGAGAAAGTTAATTGTTGATCATCTACAAAATCCTAGCAAAAGGGTGAACAATATGGTTCGGAGGATGACCTTGAGATACATATCTATGAAACTTTATCATCAAATTGTTAATGAAGTTGAGAAGGTTTCGCCCAAGTTTGCATCAGGGATTCAAAAAAAATGGCCGATATATAATTATCACCCTAAGCATATAAATGGCCGATGGAGTGTTGACATCGCCCTTAGAAGCAACATGGTACAAGTTATTTTTCAGCATGCTAGCTTTGCCGAAAAACAAGGGGGCATGTGTTGAAGCTCAAAAGTGGCACAATCATAAAAAGTAGCTTGAAGCTATGTCAAGATTAATTCAAACTTATTATTGAAAGTCACCATGGGATGGCTCTCTTCGAGAAGATCAGGATGGATATGAAGATGGTTTAAAACGGAGCTCAGATGCAAAAGTTATGACAAGTTCAGAGATGATCATGTTGACACCAGATTAGAATGGCTTGAAAGCCAATTAAGATGGCCTCGGATGGAAAAAGTTTGAACATGAAATTTGTGCGTATTGTCGAAGCGGTCGATTTTGATATAAACATCTTCTTAATCTGGGGTCATATGCAAAAGTTGGAGCCAAATATGCGCGACTGCATCAGGATGGCCGCACACTCCAGGGATAACCATCCGGGTTTTCGATTTCTCTGAGGATGGTCGGACACTCTAGGGATGTTCGTCCGGGTTTTGGATTTCTCTGCCGCAGACTTCAGAAAACAGAAAAAAAACCTCAAGATGGCCTCTGGTCAAAAAACGTTCAACACGAAAGTTGTTTGTCTCATCGAAACAGTCAAGATTGCTTTTGGGCTCGTTTCCATCCAAGGTCGTTTACTACCTCAAACGTGACCCGCAAGGTGCAGCCAGGTTGTAAATCAAACAGTTTTGGAAAGTTCGAATTTCGAGTTGGACCCAAACTAGGGTTTTGAACGTGAATTTCCATACGCCTCTTATATACCTAAGGGGTGACAGCGAATTGAACAACACACAATCGAACATATCATCTACCACTTTTTATGTTTTATCTTTTCTCCTTAACCCTAGTTCTTCTTCTTCCTCGTTCTTTGCCCGTTCTTCTTGTTGTAGGGCGGAGAACTCGAGGCCCTAGGAGCGGCAGGCTGACCTAGGGCAGCCCATAGCCACCGCGCGCCCTGGCGGGGTCCCTCCCGGGTGTGTGGGGTTTCTGGTCTACAAAAGCACCCACTAGATTGCTTGCGTACCGCGCTTCCGGATGGGTCTGCTTCGACGTGAGCTGCGGTGCATCACCCTCGGTGTTGGAGGTACACGGTGACGTATTCATATGCGAACACCCCCGCACCCCGTTGATGTCGTCGCCTTCATCTTCAAATTTTCGCCCTTGTCTCTGGCATGCTCTCACCGCTGTAATTCATCACCGTCAATGGAATCTTCCCCGCCATTGGTGCCGTAGAGGATCTCCACCAAGTTAGGGTGAGATTCGACCCCGCCATGCTTCATTTTCTCCGATTCAATGCACTAGGGATTTGTCATGTATCTTGCTATGAATGAAACTCTTCTATCCACCAGATTGATTCCGTAGATTAGTTTTAAGGAAAGATTTTAGGTTTAGGTTAGCGTCGAAAGCATCTTGGACTGGCCAGTTAGGAATTTTTGGAGTCATCGATTTGGCTCTGGCCATTGCACTAGTATGTCTCGGTGCCACCGAGAAGTGCTAATCGGTGAGACCTAAAGTAAAGTTTCAGTGAAACCCTAGCAACGCGAAGACACCGAACCACATCTCGGTGTGACTGAAATGGAGCGTTTTCGTTCTGTTGAGTGCTTCCAAAATGACCAACTCGATAGATCTTAAATGCATTATGTGAAAACTTAGAACTTAGATTTGAACTCATTTTTTTAAAATCATCTGCCTTTTGTGATGACTCATCTACTCTACCCATACATATCTATTCACAGGGTCTGCTTGCAAGATGTCTAGTGCCAGTGATAGCCGGAATATATCTGAGCAGCATGAGGATCTCAGTGAGGGATCAAGTCTAGCTAAAAGTTTTGATGAAGGTAGTAGGAGCACTCCTAGAAATTTGCCTAAGGCTGCCAAGACAACAAGGAAAACCAAGGGCTCGGCACAAAGGATGAGGACTTCCAGCCTGAGGAAGTGACCCCAAAGAAGAAGAAGGTGCTTGCCAAGGAGTATGGCACATCAGCCAGCACCAGGCCATCAGGCAGTGCCAAGGAGAGATTGGTTGTGAGGAAGGTCCCAATCTCCAAGGCAGACAAAGCCACAGCTCCCAAAGAAACCATGACATTCACACTTGAGGACCCTAGTGATGTAGAGGCTGATGCAGGCAAGAAGAAGAAAAGGCCAAGGAAGACAATTGCTCGTGTTATTGGCAAACTCTCCATGGTTGCTGATGATCATGATGATGAGGAAGAGGAGGAACCAACTGCTGATGCACCTCCAACAAAGACTTAAAAGCTTATGTTAGATGCTATGAATTTTGTTGCTCCCTCCAAGCCCAAAGCTCCAGCACCTAAGAGGTCTACCAGGAACTGCTAGTGAAAAGAACAAGGCCCTAGTGCCTGAGGCTGGAATTGATGATGAGCCACTAGTGCTCAGGAAGTTGAAGCCAAAGATTCCAGACCATGACAACTCTCATCCAGTAGCACAAAACATGATGCTCGGGAAAGACAAAGGTCTAAGACAGTGGAGGATGTTTGATCCATATTCTGTCAGGAGGAGGACTGCCTGTGACTATCGCTTTCACACACGAGAGCAATAGGATTTCTATGAGACTGTTCTGCTTGATAATAAGCCCACAGTTAGTGACGTGAAGTGGGTAGACTAGAAGTACATTAATGCCAATGAGGATCAGTCTCCCCATGTACATGAGAGATTCAAGCTTGCAGGAGTTGATGCATTTGTTGGGAAGAAGCTCGCCAAATGTAATGATGAGATGATCATGCAATTCTATTCCATAGCACATTTCTATCCAGATGGCAGAACTATATGGATAACTGAGGGATCCAAATAACAGTTAACCATATCTGAGTGGGTTGAACTTCTTTGTGCCCCAAAGGAAGAGGAAAATAACATTGATGTCTATGGCAAGACCAGGATGGATCATAACTCTATGGAAAATATGTACAAGACTATTCCCAAGAAAGATCTTGACACACATAAGCTTGGTTCAGTGAAGCATTTGCCTGCTGGTTTGGCCACCACTAACACTATCTTGGGGCACACTCTTTTGCCCAAGTCTAGAGATGACAAGATGGTCTGTGGCCACTCCATCAACTTGCTACATTTGTTTGACACTCCACAAAAGTTCAAAGTTATGAGTCTGAGAGTTGAGACAATCAAGAGAACCGCAGCTGACCAGAAGAGATCATGTGGATTTGCTATGCACATCCAGTTACTCATAAACTCCAAGGTTGGAACTGGCACTTATCTACTTGATCTTGAGTATCTCCCATTGCAGCCTGAGTTTGAGGACAATGTTGTAGTGATGGAGCCTTCACCTCCCTCATCTTCTCAAGCTCAAGAGGAGATACAGGCAGCTGCAGCAGCAAGAGCAGCACAGAGGCATCTGCACCCAATGCTCCCATAGCCAACCTCAAGACAAAGAATGACCAGATGACTTACCTGCTGGAAGCTACCCTGAGGATTGAGCGAAGTTTGTCCAACCTCACCAAGAACCAGGAGAGCTTAGAGCGGGTGGTTGAAGCTAACATATATGGTCTTGATGTGAAGATCACTGAGGTTCAGTCAGTTGTGAAAAAGCTGAAGGAAGATGCTGATGCTGCTAGAGCCACTACAGAGGACAGTGGAGATGACTTACCGAGGACTAACAGGTTCCAGACAGTGCCTGGGGCACCCAGGTCTGCTGCAGTGCCTGATGCAGACACGAGGACCACTCACTCTGCACATGCTGCCACCGCTACTGTGCCACCTCTAGTCTAGTCCACCAACCCAACAGACATCAGTTGAAGCCTTTGCGGATGCATTTCTCTCCACGCCATCTACGCACACCGGAGCCACCAGCCAGAAGTCGCCTTCATGAGCTGCCGAGGACCGTGCCTAGAAAAACGTATAGCCCTATACCTATTCAAACTTTTTGGTACTTGTTTCCAAAGGGGGAGACTTTGTATAGATCATTAGGCTTCGAGAGAGAGTGTCTCGCTTTTGCTTGTTGGTTTTTCTTGAGTTCTTGCTACTATTTCCATTTGATTTGTGCTACTTTGTTTGTTATGTGTGTGAGATACTATGTTGGTTATGTGTGATTGATCATACTATGCTTCATGTGATTCTTAATGCTTATCTCTATCATTATTTGGGTATGACCACTCACTTATGTCTTTGGTGATGCATGCATACTATTTCATTCATATCATTTTGTGCGCTCCACCAAGTTGTATGTGGTATGGAAGAGTGACCCGTGATCCTAATCGATTGTGCATTTGCATTCAAATGCAAATTTTTAGTAATGCACAAATTTAGGGGGGCTCTTTCTTATCACATACTTCTTAGAGCGATGATGTATTTCATTCATTTAATCATTTGTCAAAGCTTTGATCTCTATGTTGTCATCAATTACCAAAAAGGGGGAGATTGAAAGTGCAACTAATCCCCGGGTGGTTTTGGTAATTCATAACAACCTATATCTCATTGAACTAATGTCCATTTAAGATAAATATTTTAGGGTGTTCAATGATTGGCATGGCATGGACTAGAGATGTGGAACCCTCAAAATGCCAAGGACAAGGATTGGCAAAAACTCAAGACTCCACAATTTTGTTTAAGTGAAAATGCCAAGGACAAGGATTGGCAAAAACTCAAGACTCCACATTTTTTAAGTGATCCAAGATCACATTGAGTCCATAGGAAAGCCACTACTATTAAAAGGGAATGAGGTGTTGCTTAATGATCTATTTTCTCAAGTGCTTAGTGATATTGCGCCAAAACCCTCAGCCACTTTCTCTATCCAAATATGTCCAAACCCTAATTTCCAACTCGGCCACACCGATATTCCTACCCGGAGCCGCCGAGTTCATCTGGACTTAGCCACTGCCAAACCCTAACAATTCGGTTTCACTGATATGGACCTCAGTCCCATCGAGATGGCCTTGCCAGCTCTCTGTTGCTTGTTGCAATTATATCGGTCCCACCGAGATGTTGCAATCGGTCTCACTGAGATGGCTCGATCAATTCTCGGTTACCTTATTATTTCACTTTGGTCCCATCAAGATGATGCGATCGGTGCCACCGAGATGAGGTTTTCCCTAAGCCCTTGCACATTAGTCCATTGAGTTCTTCCCCTCGGTCCCATCGAGATTCCTAACGTTCACAATTTTACACAGATCGATGCCACCGAGTTTTCTGCTCGGTGCCACCGAGATAGGTCAAAAGTGTGTTGGATTTTGTCTAGAGGCTATATATACCCTTCAACCCCTTCTTCCTCATTCAGGAGAGCCGTTAGAACGTGCCTACACTTCCACCATTTATTTCCTGAGAGAGAACCACCTACTCATGTTTGGAGATCGAGAGTTTTCATTCCTGCAATTTGAACCTTGATTTCTAGACTTCCCCAAGTTGCTTTCCACTCAAATCCTTCTTCCACCATAGCAAAATCGGTTGGGGATATGAGTATCAGATATGACCCACCCAGGAGGGGCCGGGTTAACCACAATGGCGGGTTACTTAAGTGAAGCCTGAAGAGTATGCAGGGTGATGGTTTACAATAAGGCTTATAATAGGCCCAATCCCAGAGGCGGCTTAAGGCCCGTAAGTATAAACCGCCATGTATGAATAAAACTTGTAAAGTAAGGCACGTAAGAGTTGTCACCGAGCCGGACACGTTGTATGAGCCGGCCGGGACTCCATAGGCTGTAGGGCGTCAACCCGTGTATATAAGGGGACGACCCGGCGGCAGTTCAGGGCAAGAAACAACAGATCGAGAGTCAAGCAAGCATATTCGCTCCTTGGTAATCGAAAGCTAGCAATACCACAACAACTGGACAAGGCTTTGATAACCCACAAGTATAGGGGATCGCAGCAGCTTTCGAGGGTAGAGTATTCAACCCTAATTTATTGATTTGACAGAAGGGGAGCCAAAGAATATTCTCAACTATTAGCAGCTGAGTTGTCAATTCAACCACACCTGGAAACTTAGTATCTGCAGCAAAGTGTTTAGTAGCAAAGTAATACGATAGTGGTGGTAACGGTAACAAAAGAGTAATGAAAGCGAAGTAATATTTTTGGTATTATGTAGTGATTGTAACAATAGCAACCGGAAAGTAAATAAGCGTAAACCAGTATATGGAAAGCTCGTAGGCATCGGATCAATGATGGATAATTATGCCGGATGCGGTTCATCATGTAACAATCATAACATAGGGTGACACAGAACTAGCTCCAATTCCTCAATGTAATGTAGGCATGTATTCCGAATATAGTCATACGTGCTTATGGAAAAGAACTTGCATGACATCTTTTGTCCTACCCTCCCGTGGCAGCGGGGTCCTAATGGAAACTAAGGGATATTAAGGCCTCCTTTTAATAGAGAACCGGAACAAAGCATTAGCACATAGTGAATACATGAACTCCTCAAACTACGGTCATCACCGGTAAGTATCCCGATTATTGTCACTTCGGGGTTAACGGATCATAACACATAATAGGTGACTATAGACTTGCAAGATAGGATCAAGAACTCTCATATATTGATGAAAACATAATAGGTTCAGATCTGAAATCATGGCACTCGGGCCCTAGTGACAAGCATTAAGCATAGCAAAGTCATAGCAACATCAATCTCAGAACATAGTGGATACTAGGGATCAAACCCTAACAAAACTAACTCGATTACATGATAAATCTCATCCAACCCATCACCGTCCAGCAAGCCTACGATGGAATTACTCACGCACAGCGGTGAGCATCATGAAATTGGTGATGGAGGATGGTTGATGATGACGATGATGACAAATCCCCCTCTCCGGAGCCCCGAACGGACTCCATATCAGCCCTCCCGAGAGGTTTTAGGGCTTGGCGGCGGCTCTGTATCGTTAAACGCGATGATTTCTTCTCTCTGATTTTTTCTCATCGAAACTAAATATATGGAGGTGGAGTTGGAGTCGGAGACACAACAAGGGGCCCACGAGGTAGGGGGCGTGCCCTAGGGGGGGGGCGCCCCCACCCTCGTGGCAAGACAGTGGCCCCCCTGGCCTTCATCTCTGGCAGGTATTTTTCTTATTTTCTGAAAAGTGTCTCCGTGAAGTTTCACGTCATTCTGAGAACGTTTGATCCTGCACATAAATAACACCATGGTAGTTCTGCTGAAAACAGCGTCAGTCCGGGTTAGTTCCATTCAAATCATGCAAGTTAGAGTCCAAAACAAGGGCAAAAGTGTTTGGAAAAGTAGATACATTGGATACGTATCAACTCCCCCAAGCATAATCCTTTGCTTGTCCTCAAGAAATTCAGTTGACAAACTGAAAGGGATAAAGAAAAAACTTTTACAAACTCTGTTTGCTCTTGTTGTTGTAAATATATAAAGCCAACATTCAAATTTTCAGCAAAGATTATAACTAACCACATTTGCAATAATGCATAGGTCTCAAGTTTACTCACATCAATAGCATAATCAACTAGCAAGCCATAATAATAAAACTCGGATGACAACACTTTTCAAAACAATCATAATATGATATAACAAGGTGGTATCTCGCTAGCCCTTTCTGAGACCGCAAAACATAAATGCAGAGCATCTTTAAAGACCAAGGACTGACTAGACATTGTAATTCATGGTAAAAGAGATCCAGTCAAGTCATACTCAATGTAAACTAACAGTAATGAATGCAAATGACAGCGGTGCTCTCCAACTGGTGCTTTTTGATAAGAGGATGATGACTCAGCATAAAAGTAAATAGATAGGCCCTTCGCAGAGGGAAGCAGGGATTTGTAGAGGTGCCAGAGCTCGGTTTTGAAATAGAGGTGAATAATATTTTGAGCGGTATACTTTCATTGTCAACATAACAACCAAGAGATGGCGATATCTTCCATGCTACACACATTATAGGCGGTTCCCAAAGAGAATGGTAAATTTTATGCTCCCCCTTCCACCACAAGCATCAATCCATGGCTTGCTCGAAACAACGAGTGCCTCCAACTAACAAGAGTCCCAGGGGAGTTTTGTTTGCATTTATTTTGATTTAGTTTGCATAAAGCATGGGATTGGGCATCCCGGTGACCAGCCATTTATCTTGTGAGTGAGGAGGGGAGTCCACTCCTCTTGAGAATAACCCGCCTAACATGGAAGATACAGACAGCCCTAGTTGATACATGAGCTATTCGAGCATACAAAACAGGATATTTATTTGAAGGTTTAGAGTTTAGCACATACAAATTTACTTGGAACGACAGGAGATACCGTATATAGGTAGGTATAGTGGACTCATGTGGAATAACTTTGGGGTTTAAGGAGTTTGGATGCACAAGCAGTATTCCCGCTTAGTACAGGTGAAGGCTAGCAAAATACTAGGAAGCGACCAGCTGGAGAGCGACAACAGTCATGAACATGCATTAAAATTAATCAACACTGAATTCAAGCATGAGTAGGATATAATCAACCATGAACATAAATATCGTGAAGGCTATGTTGATTTTTTTTCAACTACATGCGTGAACATGTGCCAAGTCAAGTCACTTAAATCATTCAGAGCAGGATACCACCCTATAATACCACATCATAACCATTTTAATAGCATGTTGGCACGCAAGGTAAACCATTATAACTCATAGCTAATCAAGCATGGCACAAGAAACTATGATATCTAGTTGTCATTGCAAACATGTTTATTCATAACAAGCTGAATCAAGAACGATGAACTCATCATATTTACAAAAAGAAAAGAGGTCGAGTTCATACCAGCTTTTCTCATCTCAGTCAGTCCATCATATATCATCATAATTGCCTTTCACTTGCATGACCAAATGATGTGAATAATAATAAGAGTGCACGTGCAATGGACTAAGTTGGAATCTGCGAGCATTCAATAAACAGGAGAAGACAAAGCAATATGGGCTCTTGGTTAAATCAACAATAAAGCATATAAGGGCCACTTCAACAATTTAATCATGGTCTTCTCCTACTGACCCCCAAAGAAAAGAAAAGAAATAAAACTATTTACACGGGAAAGCTCACAACAAGCAAAAGAAGAATAGGAAATCTTTTTGGGTTTTCTTTTTAATTACTACTACAAGGATGGAAAGTAAATTAATTAAAAGCTACGACTAATTTTTTTGGTTTTTTCTTAAGGTTTATTAAACACAGAAGAAGAAAGCATAAAAGGAAATAAACTAGCATGGATGATACAATGAAAAAGTATGAACACTGACATCTAGCAATGATTGTGTGTGAACATAAATGTAATGTCGGTGAGAAATACGTACTCCCCCAAGCTTAGGCTTTTGGCCTAAGTTGGTCTATGGCCACGGCTGGCCTGGCGGATATCCATAATAATAGTTGGGGTCGTACTGTGATGCAGCGGCTATCGCCTGCTGAGCTGAAGCGTGGCGACGAGCAGCCTCCTCTCTCCTCTCATACTCATCTACCTCCTCTCTGGTAATAGTATATCCTCCTCTTGCCTGATAATCAAGGAAAGCAGGAGCAGGGAGAGTAATACGGACAACACGGCGTCTGTCAAAGATTAGTCGATACTGAAGAGGTGATTCGTTCCTCTTGACAAACTGGTGGTGAACCATAGCATTAAAATCTAGATAGGCGGGAAGTAATTCAATATCATCTTCGTGCACATCTATACCAAGAAAATTAGCTACGCGGGTTGCATAAATTCCACCAAAGAAATCTCCATTACGTCTATTAAGATGCAACCTACGTGCAATAATGGCTCCCAAATTATATGATTAGTCTCCTAACACAGCACTCCTAAGAATACTGAGGTCAGGGACACACATGTGACATGCTTCATCTTTACCATTTATGCATCTGCCTATGAAGAGAGCAAAATAATGTATGGCAGGAAAATGACTGCTCCCTATGGTAGCTTGTGTAATATCTCTAGATCCTCCCACAGTTATATCAGCAAGGAAATCTCTAAATTCAGATTTACGAGGATCCCTTATACTACCCCATTGTGGAAGTTTGCATGCAGTGGTAAAATCCTCTAAGTCCATGGTATAAGATTTGTCATAAAGATCAAACATGACTGAAGGAGAATTACTCGAACATGAATACTCAAACCTCCTCACAAAAGAGCTTGTGAGATCATGATACTGGGGGCATTTGTCTACCTCAAAGTCCTCAAGACCGGCATTACGCAAATATGCGTTAAATTCTTCTTTAATTCCCGCTCGATCCATAAAATTTTCAGAAGGCCACTCACAAGGACGCACTGGAGCGTCTCTTAGTGGCTCTTCGTCAGCATCACGCATTCAAGCCTGGGTCCTTGCTTCCTTGAAGAACCACCTTGGAACATTTTCCTAAGCATATTTCTTCCTCTGAAAAATTCTGAAATTTTTTAGTAACTTCAAAATAAAAGTAGACCAAAGTCAATAATATTGATAGCAACTACTCCTACAAGTGCCTAGGGCCTATATCATGCATCAAAACTACTTTTGACCGTATAAATTTGACATGCAAGCTCAAGAACAGGGTCACCTAAGCAGTAAAAAATTGCAATGAATAAAGCACTAGAACAAAAACTAATTGGACCAATGGAGGAGTCACATACCAAGGAACAATCTCCCCAAGCAGTTTTCTGAGAGGTGCTTTGAGCAAGGAGATCGAAAATGGCAGCAAAGAGGGCTGGAACTCGTTCTTGAGTTGGTTTTTCGTGTTTGTGGGAGGAAGAAGAAGAGGATGGTGCAGGAATAAGTGGAGGAGGGCCACCGTGGGCCCACGAGGCAGGGGGGCGCGCCCTAGGGGGGTGGGCTCACCCTCCACCCTCGTGGCAAGGTGGTTGGCCCCCTGGTGTGTTCTTTGTTCCATAAATCCTCAAATATTCTAGAAAAAACATATTTAATTTTCAGGGAATTTGGAGAACTTTTATTTTCGAGGTATTTTTATATTGCTCGGATAATCAGATAACAGACAGAAAATTATTTATTTTACTTTATTTCAACTAAATAACAGAAAGTATAGAGAGGGTACAGAAGGTTGTGCTTCTAGTTTCATCCATCTCATGCTTGTCAAAAGGAATCCACTAACAAGGTTGATCAAGTCTTGTTAACAAACTCATTCCGATTAACATGAAACCGGAGAAATTTCGAATAACACTAGGTTACCTCAACGGGGATATGCACATCCCCAATAATAAGAATATCATATTTCTTCTTGACAGTAGGTAGAGGAAATTCAAAACCTCCAAATATAATTGATGGAATTTTTCCAATAGAGTTGATACTATGAACTTGAGGTTGTTTCCTCGGAAAGTGTACCGTATGCTCATTACCATTAACATGAAAAGTGACATTGCCTTTGTTGCAATCAATAACAGCCCCTACAGTATTAAGAAAAGGTCTTCCAAGAATAATAGACATACTATCGTCCTCGGGAATATCAAGAATAACAAAGTCCGTTAAAATAGTAATGTTTGCAACCACAACAGGCACATCCTCACAAATACCGACAGGTATAGCAGTTGATTTATCAGCCATTTGCAAAGATATTTCAGTAGGTGTCAACTTATTCAAATCAAGTCTACGATATAAAGAGAGAGGCATAACACTAACACCGGCTCCAAGATCAAATAAAGCAGTTTTTAACATAGTTTCTTTTAATGGAGCATGGTATAGTGGGTACTCCTGGATCTCCAAGTTTCTTTGGTACTCCACCCTTAAAAGTATAATTAGCAAGCATGGTGGAAATTTCAGCTTCCGGTATCTTTCTTTTATTTGTAATAATATCTTTCATATACTTAGCATAAGGATTGGTTTTGAGCATATCAGTTAATCGCATATGCAAAAAAGATAGGTCTAATCATTTCAGCAAAGCGCTCAAAATCCTCATCATCCTTTTTCTTGGATGGTTTGGGAGGAAAAGGCATGGGTTTCTGAACCCAGGGCTCTCTTTCTTTACCATGTTTCCTAGCAACAAAATCTTTCTTATCATAACGTTGATTCTTCGATTGTGGGTTATCAAGATCAACAACGGGTTCAATTTCTATATCATTATCATTACTAGGTTGAGCATCATCATGGACATTATTATTAACATTATCACTAGTTTCTGGTTCATTACCAGATTGTGTTTCAGCATCAGAAATAGAAATATCATTTATATTCTCAGGTGTTTCAACAATAGGATCACTAGAAGCATGCAAAGTCCTATAATTTTTCTTTTTCTTCTTTTTAGAAGAACTAGGTACATCTATATTATTTCTCTGAGAATCTTGCTCAATTCTCTTAGGGTGGCCTTCAGGATACAAAGGTTCCTGAGTCATTCTACCAGTTCTAGTAGCCACTCTAACAGCATTATCATTATCTTTACTATTCAATTCATTGAGCAAATCATTTTGAGCTTTAAGTACTTGTTCTACTTGAGTGGTAACCATAGAAGCATGTTTACTAATAAGTTTAAGTTCACCTTTTACATTAGCCATATAATCACCCAAGTGTTCAAGCATATTTGAATTGTATTTTAATTGTCTACCAAAATAAGCATTAAAATCTTCTTGCTTAGCCATAAATCTATCAAACTCATCTAAGCATGGGCTAGCAATTTTAGTAAATGGGATTATAGCTTTATCATATCTATAGAGAGAATTTACCTTTACTACCTGTGTCGGGTTATCAAGACCACGAGTTTCTTCGATAGGTAAAGGATTAAGATTATATGTTTCTTCAACAGGTGGTAAATTAAGACCATGTATTTCTTCAATAGGAGGTAAATTCTTAACATCTTCAGCTTTAATACCCTTTTCTTTCATAGATTTCTTTGCCTCTTGCATATCTTCAGGACTGAGAAATAGAATACCCCTCTTCTTCGGAGTTGGTTCAGGAATAGGCTCAGGAATTGGCTCCGGAGGTGTCCAATAATTTTCATTTGTCAACATATTATTCAATAGAATTTCGGCTTCATCTGGTGTTCTTTACCTGAAAACAGAACCAGCACAACTATCCAGGTAATCTCTGGAGGCATAGGTTAGTCCATTATAAAAGATATCAAGTATTTCATTTTTCTTAAGAGGATGGTCAGGCAAAGCATTAAGTAATTGGAGAAGCCTCCCCCAAGCTTGTGGGAGACTCTCTTCTTCAATTTGCACAAAATTATATATATCCCTTAAAGCAGCTTGTTTCTTATGAGCAGGGAAATATTTGGCAGAGAAGTAATAAATCATATCCTGGGGACTACGCACACAACCAGGATCAAGAGAATTAAACCATATCTTAGCATCACCCTTTAATGAGAACGGAAATATTTTAAGGATATAAAAGTAACGAGTTCTCTCATCTTTAGTGAACAGGGTAGCTATATCATTCAATTTAGTAAGATGTGCCACAAAAGTTTTAGATTCATAACCATGAAAAGGATCAGATTCAACCAAAGTAATTATATCAGGATCAACACAGAATTCATAATCCTTATCAGTAACAAAGATAGGTGAAGTAGCAAAAGCAGGGTCAGGTTTCATTCTATCATTTAGAGGTTGCTTACTCCATTTAGCTAATAATTTTTTAAGTTCAGTTCTATTTCTGCAAGCTAAAATAGCTAAAGAAGAATCTTGATCAAATACATAACCCTTAGGAATAGCAAGTGGTTCTTCATCATCACTTTCATGAGTATCATCAGATTCAATATTTTCAATTTCTCTAGCCCTAGCAAGTTGTTCATCAAGGAAAGCACTAAGTGGCACAGTAGTATCAGGCATAGCGGTAGTTTCATCATAAGTATCATGCATAGCAGAAGTGGCATCATCAATAACATGCGACATATTAGAACAAATAGCAGAAGCAGGTGTAGGTGTCGCAAGCTTACTCAGAACAGAAGGTGAATCAAGTGCAGAGCTAGGTGGCAGTTCCTTACCTCCCCTCGTAGTTCAGGGATAGATCTTGGTTTTTGGATCTCTCAAATTCTTCATAATGATAAGCAGATATATATCCCAAGTGACTCAAAGAATAGAGCTATGCTCCCCGGCAACGGCGCCAAAAATTAGTCTTGGTAACCCACAAGTATAGGGATCGCAACAGCTTTCGAGGGTAGAGTATTCAACCCAAATTTATTGATTCGATACAAGGGGAGCCAAAGAATATTCTCAAGTATTAGCAGCTGAGTTGTCAATTCAACCACACATGGAAACTTAGTATCTGCAGCAAAGTGTTTAGTAGCAAAGTAATACAATAGTGGTGGTAACGGTAACAAAAAGTAATGAAAGCAAAGTAATATTTTTGGTATTATGTAGTGATTGTAACAATAGCAACGGGAAAGTAAATAAGCGTAAACCAGTATATGGAAAGCTCGTAGGCATCAGATCAATGATGGATAATTATGCCGGATGCGGTTCATCATGTAACAATCATAACATAGGGTGACACAGAACTAGCTCCAATTCGTCAATGTAATGTAGGCATGTATTCCGAATATAGTCATACGTGCTTATGGAAAAGAGCTTGCATGACATATTTTGTCCTACCCTCTCGTGGAAGCGGGGTCCTAATGGAAACTAACGGATATTAAGGCCTCCTTTTAATAGAGAACCGGAACAAAGCATTAGCACATAGTGAATACATGAATTCCTCCAACTACAGTCATCACCGGTAAGTATCCCGATTATTGTCACTTCGGGGTTAACGGATCATAAGACATAATAGGTGACTATAGACTTGCAAGATAGGATCAAGAACTCTCATATATTGATGAAAACATAATAGGTTCAGATCTAAAATCTTGGCACTCGGGCCGTAGTGACAAGCATTAAGCATAGCAAAGTCATAGCAACATCAATCTCAGAACATAGTGGATACTAGGGATCAAACCCTAACAAAACTAACTCGATTACATGATAAATCTCATCCAACCCATCACCGTCCAGCAGGCCTATGATGGAATTACTCACGCGGGATGGTAAGCATCATGAAATTGGTGATGGAGGATGGTTGATGATGACGACGGTGACGAATCCCCCTCTCCGGAGCCCCGGACGGACTCCAGGTCAGCCCTCCCGAGAGGTTTTAGGGCTTGGCGGTGGCTCCGTATCATTAAACGTGATGATTTCTTATCTCTGATTTTTTTCTCATCAAAACTCAATATATGGAGGTGGAGTTGGAGTCGGAGACGCAACAGGGGGCCCACAAGGTAGGGGGCGCGCCCTAGGGGGTAGGCGCGCCCCCCACCCTCGTGGCAAGACGGTGGGCCCCTGGCCTTCATCTTTGGCAGGTATTTTTCTTATTTTCTGAAAAGTTTCTCCGTGAAGTTTCAGGTCATTCCGAGAACGTTTGATCCTGCACATAAATAACACCATGGCAGTTCTGCTGAAAACAGCGTCAGTCCGGGTTAGTTCCATTCAAATCATGCAAGTTAGAGTCCAAAACAAGGGAAAAAGTGTTTGGAAAAGTAGATACGTTGGAGACGTATCAGACTTTTACCTTCACCGCAAGGTGCCGAACCAGTATAAACCTCTCGTGTCCTTTGTCCCTATTAACCCCTTTAAGCTTCCTAGTTGTGATGGCTCCACGACTAAGTCCTTTCTCTAGGACATCTGTCGTGACAATTCCACGACAGTTGGCACCCACCGTGGGGCCAGCGCACGGTGGATTTGAGTTCTTGAAGGGCGGCTTTGAAGGGCTCAAGGGATACGCTGTGGGCCAGATGACCGAGAGTCATCGCGGCAAGCTCTACATCGACGATGCAGGCTGGGGGCCCGACGCCGGCTCAATTGAGTACGGGTATCGGGTCCCCTTCGGCGGAATCCACGTCTTCATCGGCCGGATCGGCGAGCCGGGCCCTGAGCCGGATATCTGCACCGACCTCATCGAGACAGCTCAGCATGCGAGGCCCTCCCGGACTCAGCCCACCGTGAGGCGTGCCTTCGTGGGTTGCATCCATGGAGGGGAGTTTTCTTAAAGAGTCTATGGACGGCGGTGAGACGGCCGTCTACTTTGACGGTGAGTCGTCCACAGGTGAGACAGATTCATTGTATCAACTACAAGATGGCGGGCTTAGGGGTTGTTCCGATGGCAGCAGTATTCTGGACCCCTTTGAGCCGCCGAACATAGCGGGATCTTCATGACTGGTACACAGCCCGCTCAAAACTCTACGGCTGCGGCAGCAATAACCACCAGGTCGGCGGTGGCCGGGTCAGGAGACCCCGCGCGCTCGCCGGCTCAGGTGCTGATGGATCTCATGGATAGGATGACGGCCCTATTGACCGTCGTGGTCGAACCGGCGGATAAGGCTCAGCATGATGCGGAGGTGGCACGGTTACGCGGGGAGGTAGCACAAGCCAAGGAAAACTTGGCGGTGGAGGACGTCAGGATGGCTGCAGAGCGGGCGGCTTTGGATGCTCGGGCTCAGCAACTTCAATCAGAGGCTTTTCGGCTTGCGATGGATCTGGATGCATCAAACAAGGTCATGAGGAGAAGGCACCAGAAGGCTCAATCACGTCTGCCTCTGACTTACGATCCTAGGAACCTCTTCCACACACCCGGAGCCGGTCCCAGTAACCAGCCAGAGGCAAACCGGATTAAAACACCCGGGGCTGGGGCATCGGGTCAGCCGCGGGCTATGGAACCCCCTCGTGTGAATACTGCTCCGCCTTGTTATACACCAACACCATCGGGTCATTTTCCTAGCCCTCTGGAGAATCAGATTGCTGCATCGGCATGTTTGGCGACTCTCCCCATGGAAGGCGACTCTCCGACGGCGATCGAAACACGAAGGGTCAGGGAACTTCTTTAGATGGCTCTAGACAGCAAGAGTCATACTCTCATAGTCGAGACAGGATTCATTCAACCCCTCGCCCGAGCCGGAGCCCGAGCTACAGCATGCATATGGATTCAGCGGCCATGTCAAGCAAGGCCCAGCGCCATGACCAACCATGCAGGCATGACCCGGAGCGTGATAGAGCTCTTAACTTGGTTGACCAGGATAGGATCCGCCAAGAGGCCGAGCGGGCGGTTCAATAGGTAGCTGAGCAGGCAGCTCACCAAGCTTTTCCGGTTTATCCAACGACCTCTGTTGAAGCAGGTGTGGCCACAAGGACAGGAGGTGTCCCTTTCTTCGTGTCGGCTCTACATAATGAATGTTTACCAAAGGATTTCAAGGGGCCTCGGAAGGTGCCTAATTACACAGCTGACTTACAACCCGGGGCATGGATCGAAAGTTATGAGACGGCAATGGAATTGCTGGAGGTCAGTGACGCAGCGATGGCCAAGTACTTCACCATGATGTTGGATTGAACAGCTCACACTTGGTTGAAGGGGTTGCCACCAATTCCATCGGCTCATGGGCCGAGTTAAAGGCCTGGTTTATTCAAAACTTCAAAGATACATGCAAGCAACCCATGTCGATTGTGGACTTTACTAATTGCAAGCAAGAGGAAGGTGAATCCATGACCCATTGGGTGCGCCGGGTGAAGGAAATAATACATTCATCTGATAAGATGGATGCCGGCTCCGCGGTCTTAATGTTGGAGAAAAATTGCCATTTTGAACCTCTGAAACAGAAGCTGGGGCGGCTCAAGCGTGATTGCAATGACATGGGCCAGCTGATGGCGGCTCTGGTCAAATACGCCGACTCTGATAGTACCAAAGATCCCGTGTTTGATGAAGAGAAGACAAGGAAGGGAAATAAGAACGGAAACGGCAAAGGTCACCAGCATAACCCGGCAAATCAAGGAGGTAATAATAAACGTAAGGCTAACGGCAGTCTGGAGTTTGTGGCTAACACCAATGCACAGGGCAACAATCAACGGCGTAAGGGGAGGCCACCTCCTCAGTCAGGCGGGCCAGGTCCCACCCTCGAGCAGTTGCTAAATGAACCCTATCCAAGACATGGCACCCGAGAGAAGCCGGTCACCCATATATGAAAAAATTGTATGATCATGAAGGCTTTCAAGAATTATAACATGTTCGATGGTAATCATGGACCTGGCAGCGGCTCAGGCGGTGGCAGCTTTCATGGCCCGGGCGGCAATTCAGGCGGTGGCGGTTTTCATGGCTAGGGCCCTCAAGGTAATCAAGGTGGTTATAATCAGCAATCTGGCCAAGGAGGTTAGCAGCAGCAGCAATCCAAGTTTCAGAGTAACCCAAAGCAGCTAAGTAGTAGGCAGTATCATGTGTTCACCACCAGCTTATGCAAAAGGGACCAGAAACTTCATAAGAGAGCGGTCAACGTTGTTGAGTCGGCGGTTCCTCGTTATTTGAGATGGTCTAAGCAACCTATTCTGTGGAGTACGGAGGATCAGCTGCCCTGGGTTGACAATCCAGGTCATTTGGCTTTGGTGGTGGCGCCTTAGGTTGGTGGATATAAATTCACTAAAGTGCTCATGGACGGAGGCAGTAGCATCAACATCCTCTATTATGAGACATTCCGTCGCATGGGGTTGACTGACAGAAGTCTTAAGACGTCCAACATTGTTTTTCATGGAGTGGTGCCTGGTAAGTTGGCATATCCAGTGGGTAAGATTGAGCTGGAGGTAGCTTTTGGAGATGAACATGATTCCAGGGCTGAGAAATTAACCTTTGAGGTGGTTAAAATCAAGAGCCCATATCACGCCATGTTTGGGCGACCAGCTTATGCAAAATTCATGGAGCGACCGTGTTATGTTTATCTGCAGCTCAACATGTCGGGTTATAAAGGTACTATCACAGTACATGGAAGCCGGAAAATAGCCTTGGAGTGTGAGGAAGGCGATGCTGCTTACGCAGAATATGTTTGCGCAACAGAGGAGTTAAAGTTCTACAAAGACAATGTTGACCCGGCAGACATGACATCCTTGAAGAAGCCAACTACGGAGCATGAGCCGGCGCTGAAGTTTAAGTCAGCTAATGATACCAAGATGATTGATTTTGTGCCTGGGGACTCATCCAAACAATTTATTATTAGGGCTAATTTGGATCCCAAATAGGAAAGCGCGCTCATCGAGTTCATCCGTGAGAACCGGGACATCTTTGCATGGAAGCCTTCTGACATGCCGGGTGTACCGACAGAACTCGCTAAGCACACTCTCAATATTGATCCAAAGTTTAAGCCGGTCAGGCAGTTTCTCCGGCGGTTTAACGAGGAAAGGCGCAAGGCTATTGGAGAAGAGGTGGCCCGGCTTTTGGCAGTCGGGTTCATTATTGAAGTTTTTCATCCAGAGTGGTTGGCTAACCCGGTGCTTGTGCTAAAAAAGAACGGCACCTGGCGTATGTGTGTGGATTACACAGATTTAAACAAGGCTTGTCCGGCTGATCCTTTTGCCCTCCCTCATATTGATCAAATCATTGATGCTACGGCGGGTTGTGAGCATTTGAGTTTTTTGGACGCTTATTCTGGATATCATTAGATCAAGATGGCAGTTAAGGACTAGGAGAAGGCGGCTTTCATTACCTCGTTTGGAGCCTTCTGCTACGTGTCCATGCCCTTTGGGCTTAAGAGTGCCCAGGCGAGTTATCAGCGGTGTGTGCAGAACTGTCTTATGTGGACAATATAGTGGTGAAATCCAGATAGAAAGAAACCTTGGTAGATGATCTGAAGGAAACCTTTGATAACCTCCGGGTGTAACACCCACGGTGCGGCTATATCTCCCACGTGTCGGAGCACGACTTAGAGGCATAACCGCATTGTAGGCATGTCGCAAGAGGGGTAATCTTTACACATCCCATGTACTGAATAAGAAAGAGGTACAGAGTTGGCTTACAATCGTCACTTCACACAATACATAAATATAGCATTACATCATCCAGATACAATCAAGGTCTGACTACCCCAAATGCGTAAGATCCCCGATCGCCCCAACTGGGCTCCACTACTGATCGAATGGAAAGAAAACTTAGTAACGTCTTGAATCCTCGTCGAACTCCCACTTGAGTTCAGTCGCATCGCCTGGAATAGTATCATCGGCACCTGCATCTGGTTTTGGAAGTAATATGTGAGTCACGGGGACTCAGCAATCTCACACCCTCGCGATCAAGACTATTTAAGCTTATGGGTAGATAAAAGGTATGTGAGGTGGAGCTGCAGCAAGCACTAGCATATATGGTGGCTACCTTACGCAAATGAGAGCGAGAAGAGAAGGCAAAGCACGTTCGAGAATCTATGATCAAGAAGTGATCCTAGAAATACTTACGTTCAAGCATAACCCGAGACTATGTTCTCTTCCCGGACTCCGTCGAAAAGAGACCATCACGGCTACACACTCTGTTGATCCATTTTAATTAAGTTAAGTGTCAGGTTTTCTACAACCGGACATTAACAAATTCCCATCTGCCCATAACCGCGGGCACGGCTTTCGAAAGTTCAAAACCCTGTAGGGGTGTCCCAACTTAGCCCATCACAAGCTCTCACGGTCAATGAAGGATATTCCTTCTCCCAGGACGGCCCAATCAGACTCGGAATCCCGGTTACAAGACATCTCGACAATGGTAAAACAAGACCAGCAAAGCCACCTGAATGTGCTGACAAATACCGATAGGAGCTGCACATATCTTGTTCTCAGGGCACACCGGATTGTCCGAGATTCTGGTAGGCCAACCCAGAGTTGCCCCTGGTGGCCACCGACTGCTGACAGGTTGGACCAACACTCAGAGGAGCACTGGCCCGGGGGTTTAAAATAAAGATGACCCTTGAGTCCGCGGAACCCAAGGGAAAAAGGCTAGGTGGAAAATGGTAAAACCAAGGTTGGTCCTTGCTACAGGAGTTTTATTCAAGGAGAACTATCAAGGGTTTCCCATTATAACCCAACCGCATAAGGAACGCAAAATCAAGGAACATAACACTGGTATGACGAAAACTACGGCGGCAAGAGTGGAACGAAACACCAGGGACAAGGCCGAGCCTTCCACCCTTTACCAAGTATATAGATGAATTAAAGTAAACAAGATATAATAATTATATCCCAACAATAAACATGTTCCAACAAGGAACAAACTCCAATCTTCACCTACAACTAGCAACGCTATAAGAGGGGTTGAGCAAAGCGGTAACATAGCCAAACAACGGTTTGCTAGGACAAGGTGGGTTAGAGGTTTGACATGGCAATATGGGAGGCATGAAAAGCATGTGGTAGGTATCGCGGCATAGGCATAGCAAAAGAGCGAGCAACTAGCAAGCAAAGATAGAAGTGATTTCGAGGGTATGGTCATCTTGCCCGCAAAGTTCTCCGAGTTGACGTAAGCTTGATCCTCGTAAGCGTACTCAACGGGTTCCTCGATCATGCACTCGTCTCTCGGCTCTAACACAAGGCAAGAACACAAGCAAGGGAAACACAATCAACCACGGTGCAACGCGCAAGCGACATGATGCAAAACATGGCATGATATGCGGGATGTGATATGCAATGCATATGCGTGCTTCGGAAGGAAAAGGTTGAACTAGGACTCAACTTGACAAACCAAGAGTGCCTCTGGAAAGATGAGTTGATTTCGGTCGAAAACGATATAAAGATCACCGGGATCGGATGCACGGTTTGCAAATGGCAAGCAAAACAATAGTGGCACTATTCTGCGATTAACAGCACGATGCCATCTAAAATGCAACAAGAAACTAAGCTACTGCACTCTAACATAACAACAAAGCACATGGCAGTGATCCACTCAAGATGCTTGACAAAAGATGAACACTGAGCTATGGCTAAATCACACAATAGAAGGCTCAAACAAGCATGGCAAAAGTGAAAAGATAACAGGATCACAGACTTAGTGAAAATAACAACATGCCAGGAATTAACATCAGGAAGCAATGTTTAGAGAAAGATAACAACAAGCTACAGGAATATATCATGGCAAAGAAAGGCATGGCATGAAACTACTCAAAGCATATAACAAAAGTCCCTTACTGACCATAAGCCAAAAAGGATCAGAAAATATGATGGCACCCATGTAAACATAGCAAGTTTCGTTAATAGATTCAGACTTAGCAGAAAAACTGGACATGGCAAAAACAGAGTTATGTAGGCATGTTTGCGAGCTCCATGCACTCACCACAAGACATTGCATGACAAACTAAGCATACACCCAGCAAGAAGACATGATCAAGAAGCTAAACATGGCAAGAACAACCTCATAGAATGCATGGATCAACTACAACAGCCTTGGCAAAATTGAATAACATGTAAACAATCTGCCAGGAACATTTTATAGCAAAATTACAGCAATATTGAGTCATGCTAGGTTACTCCATAATTGCAAACAAAGAAATGGATGGATAGAACATAACAATATCTCAAAATCATCCTTGCTGAACATCCTCAAAAAAGCCATGGATCACTCTGTAGCAACATGAATACATGGCATCAAAATAACATCAGGGAAATGACTTAGAAGAATTCTAAGTCCCAGAAATCAGCAACATCACGAGGGCTAATTTGCATGCTTGTGCTAGTCACCACATTGATCACAAAAACACATGGCATACACCCCTGTAAATATGGCATGGCATAGCCCAAAACACATGTAGCGCTCAAGTTCATAGGAGGCAGACATTAAACATGGAAAAAATGACAAAAGCTCATAATCTGTTAAGAAACAGAAACTAACATTTTATAGCACTCTTGCAACTGCATTTTAGGCATCAAGATGGAATCAAAAAAGCAACATGAATACATGGCATAAAAATAACATCAGGGAAATGACTTAGAAGAATTCTAAGTCCCTGAAATCAGCAGTATCACGAGAGCTACTTTGCATTCTTGTGCTAGTCACCACATTGATCACAAAAATACATGGCATACACCCCTGTAAAGATGGCATGGCATAGCCCAAAACACATGTAGGGCTCAAGTTCATAGGAGGCACACAACAATCATGGCAAAAATGACAAATGTCCATAATCTGATAAGAAACAGAAACTAACATTACATAGCACTCTTGCAACAGCATTTAGGGCATCAAGATGGACTCAAACAAGCATGGTGCAATGGAACAAAATGAAGATCACATCCAGACGAACAATTTGATATATTACACGCCCAAAACGGAGCTGCGGATGATGAGATATGATGCCATGAACATGTCTAGAAAATATTAGAAACTGGGGACTTAGTGGAAATTCAAACTGGAGGTAAAAGTCAACGGGGCACGGGAACTGGGGCTCGCCGGAGATGGCGGGGAAGGAGGCGGGGCTCGCCGGAGATGGCGGATCCGGGCCGGATCTTGCCGGATCCGGCCGGATCCCGGCGCGGGGAGGCGGAGGAGGTCGCCGACGGGCACAGGGCGACGAGGGAACCGGATCGCCGGGCGGCGGCCGGTGGCGATGAGGATGGGCGGCGCGTGGCGGCCGGAGTCGGCGAGGAAGAGGCGGCGCACGGCGGTTGCTCGGCGCGGGGCGAGGCGCGGGGCGCGGACCCGGTCAGCGGTGAGGGTGGGCCGGCCTCGGGCCAGAGCAGGCCGGCGGCGGCCAGGGCCACGTGGCAGCCTGCGGTTGGCTGGGCGGCGGTGGGCGGACGCGTCCGGCCGGAGCGGACGTGTCCGGCGGCGCGAAGGAGCGGGGCTAGGGTTTCTGGACCGTGAATTTTGGAGGGGTGCACCTATTTATAGATAGAGGGAGCTAGGAGAGTCCAAATGAGGTGCGGTTTTCGGCCACGCGATCGTGATCGAACGGCCGAGAGGATGGAGGGGGTTTTGGGCCACTTTGGAGGGGTGTTGGGCTGCAACACACATGAGGCCTTTACGGTTCCTCGGTTAACTGTTGGAGTATCAAACGGACTCCAAATGGCACGAAACTTGACAGCCAGTCTACCGGTAGCATACCAAGGCCGCTTGGCAAATCTCGGTCCAGTCCGAGAATGTTTAACACCCGCACACGAAAAGAGGCAAAAGGGGACACCGGAGGACGTAGGAGCGCCGGAATGCAAAACGAACAACGGGGAAAAAGCTCGGATGCCTGAGACAAACACGTATGCAAATGTGATGCACATGATGACATGATATGAGATGCATGACATGGAAAAAATGCAAAACAAAGACAAAACCCAACCATGAGGGAATATCATAATTTAGTGCCGAAAATGGCAAGAGTTGGAATACAAATATGGCAAGTTACATACGGGGAGTTACAACGCTCCACCACTATGAAAGGATCTCGTCCCAAGATCTAGGACTGGAAAAACTCTGGATATTCGGAATGGAGGTGGTCCTCGCGTTCCCAGGTGGCTTCATGGTCGGAATGATGTGACCACTTCACTTTCAGGAATTTGATAGACTTGTTGTGAGTCTTGCACTCGGTTTCTTCAAGAATAGCAACGGGATGCTCATGATAAGATAGGTCTTCTTGGAGATCAATCTCTTCGAAGTTGATGGTGCAATCAGGAGTCTTGAAACACTTGCGAAGCTGAGACACGTGAAACACGTCGTGCACATTTGCAAAGTTGGATGGAAGCTCAAGTTGATAGGCGAGATCGCCTCTTTTGCAAATGATCTTGAAAGGACCCACGTATCTAGGGGCAAGCTTCCCTTTGATACCGAAGCGATGAGTACCTTTCATTGGAGAGACGCGGAGGTAGACATGGTCTCCAATCTCGAAAGCCAAGTCAAGATGCTTGCTATCATAGTAACTCTTCTGACGCGATTGCGCGGCTTTGAGATTTTCACGAATGACTTTGCACATTTCTTCAGCCTCTGTGATCAAGTCATTTCCAAGAAGTTGGCGTTCACCAGTCTCTGACCAATTAAGAGGAGTACGACACTTTCTGCCATAAAGAATCTTGAATGGGGCCTTGACCGAACTCGCTTGGAAGCTGTTGTTGTAGGAGAATTCGGCATATGGAAGACAATCTTCCCACTTCATACCGAAAGAAATGACACATGCCCTGAGCATATCTTCAAGAATTTGGTTGACTCGCTCGACTTGTCCACTACTTTGAGGGTGAAACGCTGGGCTGAAGCGAATGTTGGTGCCCATGGCCTTCTGAAAAGAATCCCAGAACTTAGAAGTGAAGATGCTTCAACGATCTGAAGATATCAACTGCGGAATGCCGTGCAAAGAGACAATCCTGGAGGTATATAGCTCTGCCAACTGAGCTGTTGTGATAGATTCTTTGATATGAAGAAAATGAGCCACTTTAGTGAGCTTGTTGATGACAATGAAGATAGCATCATTGCCACGTTTGGACTTGGGAAATCCAGTCACGAAGTCCATCTCAATATGGTCAAACTTCCATTCTGGAATGGCAAGAGGTTGGAGGAGACCAGCTGGTCGTTGGTGTTCTGCTTTCACTCTTCTGCAGACATCACATTCATTCATGAACTGAGCAATCTCGCGCTTCATTCGAGTCCACCAATACGACTGCTTGAGGTCATGGTACATCTTTGTACTTCCAGGATGAATAGACAGGAGTGAATTGTGAGCCTCGTTCATAATGACTTTACGAAGGTCACCCTTAGGAACAATAATGCAATCCTCGAAGAAAAGAGTATCTTTGTCATCAAGGCAATAGCACTTGTACTTGGGTTGGCTCTTGGCAATCCCAATCTTCACCTTCTCACCATAGCATCAAGAAGTTGAGCCTCACGAATTTGATCTTCCAAAGTAGGAGAGACTTGGTGGTTGGCAAGGAATCCTTGAGGAACAACTTGGAGATTAAGTTTGCGGAAAGCTTCACAAAGATCCGGTTGGAAGGGCTTGAGAATCAAACTGTTGCAGTAAGCCTTCCTGCTCAAAGCGTCAGCAATGACATTGGCCTTGCCTGGAGTATATTCAATACTCGGATTATACTCTTGAATCATCTCGACCCAACGAGTCTGCCTGAGGTTGAGGTTGGGCTGAGTGAAGATGTACTTGAGGCTCTTATGATCAGTGAAGATGTCCACTTTTCTTCCCAACAAGAGATGTCTCCAAGTTAAAAGAGCATGGACAACTGCCGCCAACTCGAGGTCATGAGTGGGGTAGTTCTTTTCGTTTGGCTTCAACTGGCGAGAGGTATAGGCGACAACTTTCTTCTCTTGCATCAACACAGCACCGAGACCTTGCAGGGAAGCATCACAGAAAACCTCGAATGGTTTTGATTCATCCGGAGGAGTCAGAACTGGAGCTATGACTAACTTCTCTTTGAGGGTGTTGGAAGCGATGTCACATTCAGGCGTCTAGACATACTTCACATGCTTCTGGAGGAGGTTGGAAAAATGCTTCATGATCTTAGAGAAATTTTCAATGAACCTTCGACAATAGCTTGCGAGCCCAAGGAAGCTGTGGAGTTGCTTCACATTCTGAGGCGGTTCCCAATTCAAAATTGCAGACACCTTCTCAGGATTAACATCTATGCCCTTGGCGGAGATGATATGCCCAAGGTAGAGAACCTCATCGAGCCAAAACTTGCACTTTGAAAACTTCGCATAGAACTGATGTTCTCTGAGTTTGTCCAACACCAATCTCAAGTGCTTGGCATGATCCTCTTTGTTCTTGGAAAAGACCAAAATGTCATCAAGATAGACCAAGACGAAGTCATTTGTGTAAGGGTTGAAGATGAAGTTCATCATGCGAGAGAATGTTGGAGGAGCATTGACAAGGCCGAAAGACATGACAGTGTATTCATAAGAACCATAGCTTGTTCTAACGTTGTCTTGGGGATGTCTTGTTCACGAATGCAAATCTGATGATAGCCCATACGAAGGTCAAGCTTGGAGAATACTTGAGCACCTTTGAGTTGTTCGAAAAGCTCATTGATGTTGGGAAGTGGGTACTTGTTCTTTATGGTCTTCTTGTTCAATGGACGGTAGTCGACAAAAAGTCGGTCCGTTCCATCCTTCTTCTTGACAAAAAGAACACCACAACCCCATGGAGAAGAACTTGGTCGGATCAGACCTATACGCTCTTGTATATCGAGTTGTTTCTTCAGCTCCTTCAATTCTTCTGGTCCAAGCTTGTAAGGACGTTTGCAAACAGGTTCCGTGCCAGGTTCAAGATCAATGACGAATTCAACTGGCCGGTGAGGAGGCATTCCTGGAAGCTCTTCTGGAAAGACGTCTTGATATTCACAAACAACCGGAATCTAAGAGATGGAATTCAACACGCCCTTCTCATTGAGAGAAAACAGTCGAATGGTATCATCACGAGCGGCAAAGATAATCACATCCTCAAACGAGTGTGTCAATTGAATCTACCTGGCAGCACAATCAAGTTGAGCCTTGTGCTTAGAAAGCCATTCCATGCCGAGAATTAGATCAATATCCGAGTTACCAAGGACCATTGGAGAAGACAGAAACTTATAGTCGCCCATATTGATAGTAACATCCGGAACCATGGAGTTAGCATTCATGCGTTTACCCGGTGAGACAACTGCTAACGGACTAGGCAAAACTTGGAAAACCAACTCATGCTTAGATGCAAATGGTCTTGAGATGAAACAATGCGATGCACCAGTGTCAAAAAGAACTTTTGCAGGAATATCATTAACAGGAAGGATACCCATGATCACTTCTGAAGAGTCCTCTGCCTGAGCTGCGTTCATCAAGTTGACCTTTGCAAACTTGGGATTATGCTTGACCACTGCATTACTGGCAGATCTCATAGGAGGAGGAGGTGGAAGACGCCTCTGGTTGAAGCATTTGTTTGCATAGTGACCCTTATGCTATCACTTGTTGCACGTGACCTCTGAAAGCGGCCGGTGATACGGAGCACTTGACCTTGGAGCATGAGACGAAGTTTTGTTCTGAAAGCCTGGGTTGGGGGGGGGGGAAGATCCATTGCCACCTTTGCTCCTCTGTTGATAAGGCTGACGGAACGGAGGAGGAGGCAACCAGTACTTTTGCTGCTTAGCTTCCACTTGAGTTGAAGAAGAAGAAGAAGGAGTTGCATCCCTGACTCTCTTCTTGGAAGCATCGCACTTTAGCTGAGCGGCCTCTTGCTTTAATGCCATGTTGTAGAACTCATCATACTTTTTCGGCTCAAAACGCACAAGAGCTAGTTGCAGATCTTCTCTGAGGCCACCTCTGAACTGATAAATCATGCTCTTCTCGCCAGGGACGTCTTGCTTGGCGAAGCGAGCGAGCTTCTAGAACATGATGTTGTATTGGTAAACAGACAAGCTGCCTTGCTTCAGATTGCGGAACTCCTCACGCTTGCTCTCAACAACACTCTGAGGAATGTGGTGAGCTCTGAAGTCTTGGCGGAAATCATCCCAGGTAATCACACGACCTCCTCTAGAATCTTTGTATTGTTGATACCACTCAGCAGCTTGGTCTTTGAGTTGGAACGAAGCAAACTTGACAAAGTCCTCAGGCCTGACGTTGCTGCACTCAAAATGTTTGCAGATATCCACGAGCCAATCATCAGCGTCTGTGGCCTCGACACAGTTACTGAAGGTCTTCGACTGGTTTGCGAGGAACTGGTTGAGGGTAGCAAACTGAGTTTGATTGTTGCCATGGCCTTGATTTCCTTGGTTGCGCTCTTGTAAGAGTTGCATAATCAGCTGCGTGTTGGCGTTGGTAGCGGCCATCACAGCTTGCCATGCCTCCGGAGGTGGAGGTGGTTCCGGATTCTGATGCGTTGGAGGAGCCATCCTAAAGAGGGTGACATATGTTAGCATCTTGACAGACATATATTCAAGCTGAATCAAATGGATAGAAATTGCAACATATAGCCTTAACATTCGAACAAGAATGAACGAATGAATTCGCCCTATAGTGAGTCGTATTACAATTCACTGGCCGTCGTTTTACAACGTCGTGACTGGGAAAACCCTGGCGTTACCCAACTTAATCGCCTTGCAGCACATCCCCCTCACAAACCAAATATCTGCGGAAGAAATACTAGAGCTACATGAATTCCCACCTATGAAACTCCTAAAACTTTCCGGTTATGCAACCAGGTGTTGGGGATATAGGGGAAGCATAATATCTCACCCAAAACTAGCAAATCCTAGATCCAGTTGTATCCATCCTTCAACACATAACCAAGAAACCTTCGGAAATCATTTACCTCAACCTTCGAAAAGCATCTGTTATACGAGTTATGGCAATACTCCCGAACTCTCGCCCCAGTACTGGGTGGCGTCGAGGTTATCTCACCAACAACTGCATAAAAGAGATTTTTGATGTCGGCGAAACTCAGGTATTCCAGAACTGCAATGATAAAATTGTGATGATAACACCTTGAAGCTCAACTCCCCGAGACACTGCCACAACCCCTAAATGTCAGGAGGCACCAAGAACAACATTCTCGTCACAAAACCATCGGAACGATTCCAAGATACCCGCGTGATCCTAAAAAAAATTTAGTGAAATTTGAGAAGAGAAGAGTCAAAACTCTACGTCAGGATGCCTCACCAGAGTGACGAAGGGACTGAGGAGTAAAAAGAATCCTACTCTCCGATAAATATATAATCCTAAAAGACTCAAAACATTTTTCTAGACTCAACAACGCCAGCGATTCGATCAAGCAGGGGGCTCCTAAGTCGGGGAAGGCTTTGATACCAACTTGTAACACCCACGATGCGGCTATATCTCCCATGTGTCGGAGCACGACTTAGAGGCATAACCGCATTGTAGGCATGTCGCAAGAGGGGTAATATTTACACATCCCATGTACTGAATAAGAAAGAGGTACAGAGTTGGCTTACAATCGCCACTTCACACAATACATAAATATAGCATTACATCATCCAGATACAATCAAGGTCCGTCTACGGAACCAAAACAAAGACAACCCCAAATGCGTAAGATCCTCGATCGCCCCAACTGGGCTCCACTACTGATCGTTTGGAAAGGGAACGTAGTAACGTCTTGAGTCCTCGTCGAACTCCCACTTGAGTTCAGTCGCATCGCCTGGAATAGTATCATCGGCACCTGCATCTGGTTTTGGAAGTAATCTGTGAGTCACGGGGACTCAGCAATCTCACACCCTTGCGATCAAGACTATTTAAGCTTATGGGTAGATAAAATGTATGTGAGGTGGAGCTGCAGCAAGCACTAGCATATATGGTGGCTACCTTACGCAAATGAGAGCGAGAAGAGAAGGCAAAGCACGTTCGAGAATCTATGATCAAGAAGTGATCCTAGAAATACTTACGCTCAAGCATAACCCGAGACCGTGTTCTCTTCCCGGACTCCGCCGAAAAGAGACCATCATGGCTACACACTCTGTTGATCCATTTTAATTAAGTTAAGTGTCAGGTTTTCACAACCGGACATTAACAAATTCCCATCTGCCCATAACCGTGGGCACGGCTTTCAAAAGTTCAAACCCTGCAGGGGTGTCCCAACTTAGCTCATCACAAGCTCTCACGGTAAATGAAGGATATTCCTTCTCCCAGGACGGCCCGATCAGACTCGGAATTCTGGTTACAAGACATCTCGATAATGGTAAAACAAGACCAGCAAAGCCGCCCGAATGTGCTGACAAATCCCGATAGGAGCTGCACATATCTCGTTTTCAGGGCACACTGGATTGTCCAAGATTCTGGTAGGCCAACCCAGAGTTGCCCCTGGTGGCCACCGGCTGCTGACAGGTTGGACCAACACTTAGAGGAGCACTGGCCCGGGGGTTTAAAATAAAGATGACCCTTGAGTCCACGGAACCCAAGGGAAAAAGGCATGGTGGAAAATGGTAAAACCAAGGTTGGGCCTTGCTGGAGGAGTTTTATTCAAGGCGAACTGTCAAGGGGTTCCCATTATAACCCAACCGCATAAGGAACGCAAAATCAAGGAACATAACACCGGTATGACGGAAACTAGGGCGGCAAGAGTGGAACAAAACACCAGGCATAAGGCCGAGCCTTCCACCCTTTACCAAGTATATAGATGCATTAAAGTAAACAAGATATAATAATGATATCCCAACAATAAACATGTTCCAACAAGGAACAAACTCCAATCTTCACCTGCAACTAGCAACGCTATAAGAGGGGCTGAGCAAAGCAGTAACATAGCCAAACAACGGTTTGCTAGGACAAGGTGGGTTAGAGGTTTGACATGGCAATATGGGAGGCATGAAAAGCATGTGGTAGGTATCGCGGCATAGGCATAGCAAAAGAGCGAGCAACTAGCAAGCAAAGATAGAAGTGATTTCGAGGGTATGGTCATCTTGCCTGCAAAGTTCTCCGAGTTGACGTAAGCTTGATACTCATAAACGTACTCAACGGGTTCCTTAATCACGTACTCATCTCCTGGCTCTAACCCAAGGCAAGAACACAAGCAAGGGAAACACAATCAACCACGGTGCAATGCGCAAGTGACATGATGCAAAACATGGCATGATATGCGGGATGTGATATGCAATGCATATGCGTGCTCCGGAAGGAAAAGGTTGAACCAGGCCTAAACTTGGCAAACCAAGAGTGCCGCTCGAAAGATGAGTTGATTTCGGTTGAAATCGATATAAAGATCACCGGAATCGGATGCACGGTTTGCAAATGGCAAGCAAAACAATAATGGCACTATTCTGCGATTAACAGCACGATGCCATCTAAAATGCAATAAGAAACTAAGCTACTGCACTCTAACATAACAAAAAAGCACATCGCAGTTATCCACTCAAGATGCTTGACAAAAGATGAACACTGAGCTATGGCTAAATCACACAATAGCAGGCTCAAACAAACATGGCAAAAGTGCAAAAGATAATAGGATCACAGACTTAGTGAAAATAACATGCCAGGAATTAACATGAGGAAGCAATGTTTAGAGCAAGATAACAACAAGCTACAGGAATATATCATGGAAAAGCAAGGCATGGCATGAAACTACTCAAAGCATATAACAAAAGGCCCTTACTGACCATAAGCCAAAAAAGGATCAGAAAATATGATGGCACCCATGTAAACATAGCAAGTTTCGTTAACAGATTCAGACTTAGCAGAAAAACTGGAGATGGCAAAAATAGAGTTACGTAGGCATGTTTGCAAGCTCGATGCACTCACCACAAGGCTTTGCATGATAAACTAAGCATACACCCAGCAAGAATACATGTTCAAGGAGCTAACCATGGCAAGAACAATCTCATAGCATGCATGGATCAACTATAACAACCTTGGCAAAATTGATTAACACCTAAACAATCTGCTAGGGACATTTTATAGCAAAAGTAGAGCAATATTGAGTCATGCTAGGGTACTCCATAATTGCAAACAAAGACATGGATGGATATAACATAACAGTATCTCAAAATCATACTTATTGGACATGCTCAAAAGAGGCATGGATCACTCTATAGCAACATGAATACATGGCATAAAAATAACATCAGGGAAATGACTTAGAAGAATTCTAAGTCCCTGAAATTAGCAACATCACAAGGGCTACTTTGCATGCTTGTGCTAGTCACCACATTGATCACAAAAATACATGGCATACACCCCTGTAAAGATGGCATGGCATAGCCCAAAACACATGTAGGGCTCAAGTTCATAGGAGGTACACATTAAACATGGCAAAATGACAAAAGCTCATAATCTATTAAGAAACAGAAACTAACATTTTATAGCACTCTTGCAACATCATTTTAGGCATCAAGATGGACTCAAAGAAGCATGGTGCAATGGAATGAAATGAAGAGCACATCGAGACGAACAATTTGATATATCACACGCGCAAAACGGAGCTACGGATGATGAGATATGATGCGATGAACATGCCTAGAAAATATATGCAGGAAAAGACTTAGTGAGAAAAAGGGGTCAACCCTAGATATTTTGGATCCAATCCAGATCTGGTGCACGCTTCCCGATATTCAACGGAGACTTCGCCGGAGCTGGGGAAGGAGGGGCCGGAGTGAGGGAGCCGGTGGCCGGAGTGAGGGAGCCGGCGGCCGGCGGGTAGCGGCGCAGACGGCCGGCGACTCGGGCGGCAGAGGAAGGGAGGCGCAAGGTGGCGGGGTCCCGCGCGGGGCGGCGGCGCCCGATCCGGGCCGGGAGTGCCTTCCGCAGGCCCTGCGGGCTTCGGCAGCGGCGGCAGTGAAGTGGGGCACTATGTAGCAACATGAATACATGGCATAAAAATAACATCAGGGAAATGACTTAGAAGAATTCTAAGTCCCTGAAATCAGCAGCATCACGAGAGCTACTTTGAATGCTTGTGCTAGTCACCACATTGATCACAAAAATACATGGCATACACCCCTGTAAAGATGGCATGGCATAGCCCAAAATACATGTAGGGCTCAAGTTCATAGGAGGCACACAACAATCATGGCAAAAATGACAAATGTCCATAATCTGATAAGAAACAGAAACTAACATTACATAGCACTCTTGCAACAGCATTTAGGGCATTAAGATGGACTCAAACAAGCATGGTGCAATGGAACAAAATGAAGAGCACATCCAGACGAACAATTTGATATATTACACGCCCAAAACAGAGCTACGGATGACGAGATATGATGCCATGAACATGTCTAGAAAATATTAGATACTGGGGACTTAGTGGAAATTCAACCTCGAGGTAAAAGTCAACGGGGCACGGGAACCGAGGCTCGTCGGCGCAGGGCTCACCGGAGATGGCGGGGAAGGAGGCGGGGCTCGCCGGAGATGGCGGATCCGGGCCGGATCTCGCCGGATCCGGCCGGATCCCAGCGCGGGGAGGCGGAGGAGCTCGCCGGCGGGCGCGGGGCAACGAGGGAACCAGGTCGCCGGGCGGCGGCGGCGGTCTGTAGCGATGAGGATGGGCGGCGCGCGGCGGCCGGAGTCGGCGAGGAAGAGGTGGCGCATGGCGGTTGCTCGGCGGCGGGGCGAGGCGCGGGGAGGCACGGGGCGCGGGCCCGGTCGGCGGTGAGGTAGGGCCGGCCTCGGGCCCGAGCGGGCCGGCGGCGGCCAGGGCCACGTGGCAGCCTGTGGTTGGCCGGGCGATGGTGGGCGGACGCGTCCGGCCGGAGCGGACGTGTCCGGCGGCACGGAGGAGCGGGGCTAGGGTTTCTGGACCGCGAGTTTCGGAGGGGTGCACCTATTTATAGATAGAGGGAGCTAGGAGAGTCCAAATGAGGTGCGGTTTTCGGCCACGCGATTGTGATCGAACGGCCGAGAGGATGGAGGGTTTTTGGGCCACTTTGGAGGGGTGTTGGGCTGCAACACACACGAGGCCTTTACGGTTCCTTGGTTAACCGTTGGAGTATCAAACGGACTCCAAATGGCATGAAACTTGACAGGCGGTTTACCGGTGGCATACCAAGGCCTCTTGGCAAATCTCGGTCCAGTCCGAGAATGTTTGACACCCGCACACGAAAAGAGGCAAAAGGGGACACCGGAGGATGTAGGAGCGCCGGAATGCAAAATGGACAACAGGGAAAAAGCTGGGATGCCTAAGACGAACACGTATGCAAATGCGGTGCACATGATGACATGATATGAGATGCATGACATGGACAAAATGCAAAACGAAGAAAAAACTCAACCACGAGGGAATATCATAATTTAGTGCCAAAAATGGCAAGAGTTGGAATACAAATATGGCGGGTTATATACGGGGCGTTACACCGGGTCTACAAGATGATGCTCAACCCGGCCAAGTGCGTTTTTGGAGTACCATCAGGCAAGCTTTTGGGTTTCTTGGTGTCTGACAGAGGCATTGAGGCTAACCCAGAGAAAATCAAGGCGATTACGTCTTTGGCTAAGCCGGCGTGCGTCAATGACGTTCAGCGGCTGGCGGGTCATGTCGCGGCTTTAAACCGGTTCATAAGCCGGTTAGGGGAGAAGGCTATGCCGTTATATCAAATGATGAAGAAGACGGATGATTTTGTCTGGAGTGATGCTGCTAACTCTGCCTTTGAAGATCTGAAGAGACAGCTCACTGAGCCGCCGGTTCTTGCTGCTCCCGTGGATAAGGAGCCACTGTTGTTATATATGGCCGCTAACACACGTGCTGTCAGTGTGGCCATTGTTGTAGAGCGCAAAGAGGCTGGTAAGGAATGTCCAGTTCAGCGGCCGGTTTACTATGTCAGTGAGGTGCTCATTGAGTCCAAACAGAGATACCCACATTGGCAGAAACTCGTTTATGGGGTATTCACGGCGAGCCGGAAGGTTAAGCATTACTTTCAGGGTCATCCTATCATTGTGGTTAGCTCTGCTCCTTTAGGAGATATTATTCAAAATAGAGAAGCCACGGGACAAGTCGCCAAGTGGGCCATTGAACTTGGGTCTCACGGTTTAAAGTACGTACCACGTACAGCCATCAAATCTCAAGCACTGGTGGATTTCATTAACGATTGGACAGAGTCGCAAATACCTGAAGAGAAGCCAGACAACACATATTGGACGATTCATTTTGATGGGTCCATGCAATTGGAGGGCTCAGGGGATGGAGTTGCTTTAACTTCCCCTCAAGGTGAAAAGTTTTGTTATGTGTTGCGGTTGATGTCTCCTTGTACTAACAACGCATCTGAGTATGAGGCTTTACTCCATGGTCTTCGAATGGCTAAAGAAATGAGTTTGAGCCGGGTACGGTGCCTTGGCGACTCAGATTTGGTGGCTCAGCAAGTATCAGGCAATTGGGATACCAAGGATCCTCTCATGGCGGCTTATCGCCGTGAGGTTGACGATGTTGCTGGACACTTCAAGGGTTATCAAGTGGAGCACATTGACTGCAGAAAGAACGAGGCAGCTGATGCTTTAAGCTGGTTGGGATCTCAGCGTAAGCCGGTGCCGCCTAACACTTTTTTAGATGTTCTGCATAACCCTTCTGTCAAGTTGCCTATAGAGGAAGACTTGGCTATTCCAGACCCGGAAGCACAATTGGTGGCGGCTCTTCATGTCATTCCAAATTGGACAGTGCCGTATTTGGCTTATATGACCCAGGGCGAGTTGCCGGAGGATGAGACCTTGGCTAGACAGATAACCCGATGGTCCAAGTCAATGACAATTTCCAATGGTGAGTTGTATCATCGCAGTGTCACCGGAGCGTTTCAACATTGTGTCTCCCCTGAAGAAGGTCAAGAAATTCTTCGTGAGATCCATGAAGGAGATTGTGGCCATCATGCCGGTTCAAAGTCTCTTGTGGCCAAAGCTTTCCGTCATGGTTTTTACTGGCTAATGGCTCACGCCGATGCGGAGGATCTGGTCAGTAGGTGCGATGGGTGTCAAAAATTCGCACAACGGGCGCATGTGCCGGCTCAGGAATTGCGCATGATTACAATTACTTGGCCATTTGTAGTCTAGGGGCTTGATATGGTTGGACCTTTCAAAAGATCCAAAGATAAAAAGACGCACCTTTTGGTGGCAGTGGACAAGTTCACAAAATGGGTTGAGGCAGAGCCGGTCAGTAAGTGTGATGCGGCTACGGCGGTTCAATTCATGAAGAAAGTGATCTTTCGTTTTGGTTTTCCACACAGCATTATTACTGACAATGGCACCAACCTGTCCCAAGGAGCTATGGAATAGTTCTGTCAACGGGAACATACACGGCTTGATGTTTCATCAGTAGCTCACCCCCAATCCAATGGTCAAGCTGAAAGAGATAATCAGGAAATCGTGAAAGGTCAAAAACCCCAGCTTATGGTCCCCTTTACAACGGACTCCGGGTTGTTGGGTGGAAGAGTTACCCTCTATGATGTGGAGTATCAATACTACCCCTAACATATCAACGGGTTATACGCCTTTCTTCATGGTCTATGGAGCAGAGGCAGTCCTGCCTAGTGACATCCGTCATGACTCGCCCCGAGTGGCGGCTTACGTTGAAGCTGATAACGAACAAGCCCGTCAGGATGCGCTTGATTTATTGGATGAAGAGCATGACTTAGCAGTAGCCCACTCAGCGATATACCAACAGGACCTGCGCCGTTATCATAGCCGCCGGGTTAAGTCAAGAACCTTTCAAGAAGGTGATTTGGTGCTCTGGCTCATCCAGGATCAGTCTGATGCACACAAGCTATCCCCACCTTGGGAAGGACCCTTTGTGGTCATCAAGAACTTGAATAACGGGTCATACTACCTTATCGATGTACGAGAGCACAAAGACTCACGTAAGTCAGAGGAAGAGACCCACCGGCCGTGGAATATTGCTCAACTTCGGGCTTACTACACTTGAGCCACCGGCTCTCATAATGTACATACTTTGACGTTGTATATATTATAATAAATAAATAAAGCAGGACCTCTGTCCTTTTTGCTTTAATGATCACAAATCTTTGTTATCTCAAGTATAAGACGACCAAGTGGAGGCTGATCGTATTCGAATCTAGCTTAACCCTCTTGGTCCGGCTCATGATCGTATTCGAACCTAGCCGTTAAAACCTCATGGTCACTAGGGGGCTTCCTGTTCAAACATAGGTCGTATTTGAACCAAAGAGAACATAGCTGTCGTAACCCTCTTGATCGGCGCAAAGCCAAACTCGCTAGGGGGCTTCTTGATTGTATCTGAATCATAGCTTAACCCCTTTTGAGTCCGACTTGGATCATATTCGAATCAGGGTTGTTAAAAACCTCTCAAGGTAATTTGGGGGCTTCCCATTCAAACATAGGTCGTATTCGAACCAAAGAGAACATAGCTGTCGGTACCCTCTTGATCGGCGCAACGCCAAAGCCACTAGGGGCTACATGGTCATATCTGAATCCTAGCTTAACCCCTTTGGACCCGTTTATTGATCGTATTCGAATCAGAAGCCTCCAAATTTTTCTTGTTGATTGATTTACATTGTTTGAAAGAGGTTCTTTTGTTTTACTGGTTTTTGTTGTCTAGAATCTAACTGTACGTATGGTTTTAATTTAAACCGGCTTGTTTCTTTGACAATAAGTTGCCAATGTATGACAGTCATCAGACATATGGAAGTATTAACTTCTAAAAAGATTGGGTTGTCACCCTTACCGTCCGGGTCACATAAGCCGGCAGTCCAGAATCAAAGAACACAGGTATGATATTGTCGTTCATAAACAGACTTATCAGTGTTTTCTTTAATCACAGGCTTTCCAGCCTTATCTATCTTTACGTCTGGCCCTGATTATTCCGTTATGGTAATTTCATAGTTATGTATTGGGTGTTTTGACCCGTCCAGCGACAAACCACCAGGACAATTTTTCATCTTTTACATACAGGAACATATTTAAAACACTACAGATGTGATAAAAGATATAAAGCATATATTGACATGACGGATAAAATGTCATGCACAGTATGATATGCACGACGGCATAGGCAGAACATGCAGTTTCAAGCTAACCTATTACAAGGCGTTCGAAGCCCAAAAGGTTCAAATTGTTTTTTCTCCTAAGCAGATGTCAAGCTAAGGCTGGTTCATCAAATCTTAGCCGGATTATTTGGATGGTTACGACTCCTCCCTTGCCGGTTCATTTTCCTCCACTGGTTGGAAACTAGGCTTGGACCAATCAAAGCCATGAAGAGCAACAAATTCAGCTTCATCATCAATTAGACCAGTCGGGTCAATTTCTGGGACAAAGGTGTGTTGGCGAACCAGCGGGATGAGATCTATCACTTTATATGAAGGAGTCACCATCTTTTTATTCTCAACATCAAAACCCGGTTGATACTTATCAATATTGGTCTCGTCGCCAAGGATGGTAGCCTGAGGACGAACTCCCCTGACACAAGTAGCAAAGTCTTCTTGATCAAACGAAGTCCCATCTTCCTTAAAACTGGGATACCCCTTGGCTACATCCGCCGGGTCTAGCTTCGGCACCCAGACTTTGGAGCGACTTAGAGCAGTTAGCGCTCCAGCTCTTGCACACGACCGCTTGACCTCTTGGAATCTGGCGGGTAAGATAGATAACTTCTTCAAAACATCACTCAAGAGGTTTGGTCCTTGGTTGGCTGGGGAAATAATGGCAAGTTCCCGCTGAGCTCCAGTGTACAGTTGTTCCATCAAGGTGTAAACCGCCTTGAGTTTTGTCAAGCTATTTTGGCTTAGCTTGCTGCTCCGTGGACCTATGAGTATTTCAAAAAGGTTAAGCAGGCGGCTTAGATTTCTGGCAAAAATAGAGTTTAAGTAAATAATACAATGACTTACCAAAGATTGCAGAGACCATCTAAGACACACGGTTCTTTAAACCGGTGAGTTCCACGATAACCTCTTTGAGAGCCGCCTCGGCTGTCTCAGCACGCTGTATCAGCAAGATTTTTTCATCAGCCCAAGATTTTTTCTCCACATCAAAACTGGTCTTCAGTTTCTCTGCTACAGATAGGCTCAATTGGAGTTTGGAGTCGGCATTCCTTATCTCAGTCTCTTGAGTCGCCAGCCGGGTCTTTGCATCAGTCAATTGAGAACCCAATTTAGTGATGGCGGTCTACAAGACATGCACAGGTGTGTCAAAAATTTATTCCAATAAAGGTCATAATGATTAAAGTCCCAAGTACTTTGCTATGCAACACCACTTGGCACTTGGGGGCTAATGTCTGCCAAAGCAATTTTCTAATGCAAAAATGACTCTTCTATGGTTAAAGTCCCAAGTGTTTTACATGTAACAACGCTTGGCACTTGGGGGCTAATGCATGATATTAAGAAAGTTTTTTCATCCTGAGCCGGATAACAACATTTGTTTGGACTAATTCAAGATAGTTATGAAGTCAAGTACCGGCTCATTCATGATGAATTAAGCCGGCCCTTGGGGACTACAGGTGAAATTTATGCTAATCTGCTGCATTTAGGGAAAATCTAAGACAGAGCATCAACCTATATCATAAGTCTACAGATCATTCAGGTTCATCATAATCCGGAGACTTGGGGGCTGCCAGAGCATATATAAGCTAAAGAAAGCCGGAGAGCAAACCTCATATTTCAGTTGCAGCTGTTTGACCATCTCAATTTCAGAGTCACGGCTGGAATGCACATGACTGATGTATCCAGATAGCACGTCACTAATACTCAGGTGAGCATAGTGAGAGACGTCAAACCACACTTTCTACCTTTCCAAAGCCTCTTGCTTGGCAGAGTGTCTGGCCAGTACAGTTGGATAATGAAAAGAATTAATTTAAAGAAATCAATCAACAACTCAATCAACCAAGACATCGACGACAGGCAGCTCCAACTTTGTTGATGTACATTGCAAGAGAAAGTTGCAATCCTCGCCACGACCTAGTCCATCGCAATCTCCGAAGAGCACCATCCGCTGAAACCGCCCTTATGGAATCATCGTTGTCGCGGGGGCCCCGCTGTCCGCAGCTCCGACTTCTCTATCGTAGTGAGAAACAAACATAGGCGCACCCATTGACACACTAGACCGTCGGGACCAAGAGGATTACCTGCGACCAACTCTGCATGTCCACCCTAGGGAAAGCGCAAAGGGGAACTAGTCTTCAAGATGACGACCACGAGGGAAAAGAGACCCAGGAACAACGCCATCAGCCGACCCTGCTACGGCAGCACAAAAGGCTTTCACCCAAAGACAAACCTCGAAGACGGACAAGGCCGGAGAGTACCATGATGACCCTGCGGGAAGGAGGAACAACACCCACGGGCGTCGCGCTGTCGGCATTGGCCATCAAAATATCACGGCATATTAACAAAATGCATACACAATATAATAGGTGACTAAAGAAAATTTAGCATCAATTAAATCTTTAGCTAGCACGAGCATGTGTTATGTGCTAATGCATGCAGGCTAGGCAGCGTACATGCATGAACGTATGGCCCTCACAGCCAATAATTAATTTCTTTTGAGCAAATCAACGCAGTCACCATGCATATGCAAAAGTTGCTCCGATTAAATAATCAAAGTAAGGACCCCATACGTGCCTTGTAGCAGGGCCCTTCTCTAGATAAAGCTTGATTAAGGAAATTCACTAAACTAATTGGGCCAGAGGGCCTTGTGCGCTCCCGCCGAAGTCCCATCAATCAACTCCGGAGACCAAGTCTACCCACGTTCTACCATTCAGCCATGACTCCTGCTCCCATGTCCTGCACGACAGCGACGTGCAGGCTGACTCCTTGGTGCGCGCGGCAGCCTCCAAAGGCCAGTGCTCCACACCCTCCCCTATATATATCAGGCAGATGCACTGCTCTAGGGTCGGCCCGGAGTTCGTTCATTTTCCTCTGCCAAAAATCATACACACACAGTAGCACAAAAGGAGAGAAGGAGGCAGGCGTGCAGGAGGTTTGAAAGGTGAGATTCAATAGCTCTCCTCTAGCCCCTGGTTTGGCCATTGTGGTACAGGCCAGGGAGCTTTTTTCTTCTTCTTCTCCTAAATCTCTAGCCCTTGGTCCGGCCATCACGGTACAAATCAAGGGGCATGTTTCATCTTTCGAAAATTCTTGTTCTTGGTTCGGCCATCGCGGTACAAATCAAGGAGCATATTTCATCTCCCCAAAATTCTTGCCCTTAGTCCGGCCATTGCAGTACAGACTAAGGTGTATGTTTAATCTATCTCAAAATTTTGCCTTTGATTTGGCCATTTTGGTACAGACTAAAGAGTATGTTGCATCCATCCCAAAATTTTATCCTTGGTTCGGCCATCGCGGTACAAACCAAGGAGCATGTTATATCTACCCCAAATATTCGCCTTTGGCTTGGCCATCGCGGTACGAGTCAAGGAGCATGCATGGTTCTTGTAAGAACGGTTCCTTTAAATGTTGCGTGCACTTCGTCCCATTGATCTCTGTCTTGGTTCGGTCCCTTTAGCGATACAAGCCAAGATGAACACCTCGTTCCTTGGTTTGGTCTCTATACATGGATACAAATCAAGAGAGTGTCATAGGTGCGAAAACCTCATAAAATTGCCTTAATTTTGTCATCATAAAAAATGGATATGACTAAGTTGGAATTAAATTACGAACGCGCTAAATTGAACTCATGATAATCTCTTATTTGGTTGCGCTACGGGCATTATGTGTCACGCTAGTTGCAATACAAACAAGAGCACAAAAATATATTCCCTCACTTGGTTACGCTGCAAGCGGGCATTATCTTAATGCCACGCGGGGTTAGTAGTAATACGAGCAGGGCAAGACTTAATTAAAAAATGTGTTCATGTTACACAACCAAAGATCTAAATCATGCGAGATGAATTACAAAACGTGTTGCATCATAAAAACCAATCTTACTTGGTTACGCTACGCGCGGACATGATATCTGTGTTACGCCGCGTTAGTAGTAATACAAGTAAGATAAATGTAAATAAAACATTCATGCCATTTATTTTGGACAAAGTCATATAAAAGATGTTGCAAACTTGCTCCGATGCTATAAGTGCCTAAACTATTAGCATCATCACAAAAAGATATCACAAACTCACTTTACTTGGGTTATGCTACACACTAGCGCCAATGAAATGACGCTATGTGGAGTTAGTGCTAATACCATGTAAGGTACAAACATAAACAAAAATGATAGATGTCATATAACTCATGCAATACCATAATGGCTCCACAAACCTTTGCTTGGTTACACTGCACGCGGGCATTATCTTAGTGCTACGCGTTGTTAGTAGTAATACGGGTAAAACAGAACTTAATAAAAAATAGATTCACTCCACATCCACATATGCATACAAAAGTCATAAAAAATACATGATAAGGCATATTCCATGTAGCCCACATAGGCCTTAAACAAACAAAAAATATCATAAGCAAATTTCACTCAGATCAGGCTTGATACTGTCTCGGCTCAAAGTCAACAAGAAATAACATATATCACATGCACCATAAAAAAGCACCAAGATTGTGTCAGAAAGCTTCAATCCGTTACGCTACATGTGGGCACCATACCAGTGCTACGCAATGATGGTAGTAATGTGATGATGCAAAACTTATTAAAATTGGCATGTCAAGTATATCCATGCCACCAACCAAATATATCGTGCAAAATTCCTAAAGGAAAATACATACCCATATCCTATGTGCCAAATGTAGGATAAAATTAGGCCTAGCCAAAATCAATCTCCATTCTACATATAAATGAGGTTGAACACAAACAAATTGTTGCATGCCAGGAAAATATATCCACATACATCACACATGAAATGATGGAGGAGTATTTGCATCGTCGACCGCGAGGAGGATTTCTCTTGTAGTATATTTGTAATAGGCATATGATGTAATCCTATGTAATAGATATGTTGAATTCTTAATCAGGGGTTTTCTCTTCGGAGATGTAATTGACAGAATTTTTATGTAAATGTAAGAGTTTTGGAAATAAAGTACCTGCAATGTTTGATTCTATTTTTATTTTATGCATTTAAAATTCACTCTATATCAATGACGTGGATGCATGTCTCATGCCCGCCATTTTCCCGTCATCAGATTCTGACATGCCTAGTGGGACATATTTCTCCCCTCATCTTTGAATTCCAACATAGGATTACAACATATGAATTTCCATAGTACATAAAGCATAAAACATTATGTACGCATATATCCATAGTACATAAAGCATAAAACATTATGTACGCATATAAAAAAAGTAGATGAAGAAAACTAATATATGGTTTTCTTTATTTTGAAGGTATGGAGGGACAGGTCCTGCAATTTGTCACTCTCCGCTTTGGCGACCTCTAGCTAGATGTGCCTATTGGTCCGCTTGTGGCTGTAGTTAGCAAGAGTTTGGAAACAACAGCTGCATCCCCAACTAAGTCATAAGAAAGGGAAGTCTCTACTGCACTGAAGGAAGGGTTTACTCCTGTTCTCACAAAGTCAGCAAAGAGAAGGATGCGTGCAGCTGCAAGAGCATCTAAGGATCACCATGTATGCGAAGCTTCTTCATCTACTTTAGTTCCTCCTGGTTTCACAAAGATGTCACCTACCAAGGTCATGGGCCAGGAGGTGCCAGCAAAGGTTGTTCGCATGATACCCGAAGAGTGGCCTGTTCTTGAAAAACAGACGGGATCACTAAAGGTGGCATCGCCAAGACAATCTGCTTCAACTACATCGACCAAAGTCGCAGTGCCCCTTACACCTTCAAAACTTAGGGTGGGCGCACATGAAGGGTCAGGAGAAAGCTCACATAAGCTTATCCCAAGCAACGTAGGGGCAGCTCAAAGGGCTTGCTCCGTGGACAAAGGAAAAGGTGTAATGGCTGAGGACACCGAGTCTTCCGCACATGAAGGATCGGCTCGTCCAAGAAACCAACTTCGTGTTGATGCACCTGAATTTTTCCCCACCATGGGTTATAATCCCATTGGACCATGCCTAGAGGGTGAGCCAAGCAATAGACGCTCGCTCTAGTGGCAGGGGGTGTTTTTCACTTCAGATGACTTCCAAGCTGGTCATGTGGATCCAACCGCTACAATATCATATCCTTTGTCCTCATCGGTGCCAGCACCAAGACCATCATTTGAAGGCTCAGTTGATCCAGCATGGCGTCGCCGTTGATGGCAGAGTGCTCACCGTGCATGGCTTGATTCCCAGTGGCAACTGATGCAGACATGACCAATCAACAACGGAAGCAAGTGGCATATCCCATCAGAAATAGAGAAAGGAAGATCAATGCAAAGATCCATGGGGGAGCCATGCTAGCTTCCATGCCATCATGACACAGAATGTTTGCCAAGCTCTGAAGGAAATACTTCTAGGATGCTCTATCTCTGCTGATAATGTTGGTGGCACCATCATGAATCGTGTAGAAACTCCATCAAAATGGCCAGAATATGAAGAATTTGTGAAGGCAAATCCACGACGACAAGAGTATGTGAAGCAGGCTGCTCATGCACGCAAAAAGCGGGCTGCCCTAAAACAAAGAGAGATGGCAGTATGAGCTGATTCAGGGTATAGAAGAATACAAGGAAGAAACTCTCCATCAACAAGCCAAGTCAGTGGAGGAAATGGGGCAAAAGAAATGGCAAGTACAAAAAACAAGACTACCAGAACTCTCGCTCCATGGCCAACTCGTAAGAAGGTCTCAGGCAACTCATTTGAAGTATTCAACGCAATGCCAGTTGGTGTCAAAGGGGTGACAGACAATAGTAGCGAGACCTCCTCAGCCTCAATACACTTCAAGAGGAAGAAGGCACATAAGACTGTTGTAGAAGGTCCTCACCACATGACGCGGAGCCAGAAGGGTTCAGATCATGAAGAACTTGGGTCAAGCAATGGGAGGTCTTACAATCCCCTATCAAATAGCACTCCTTGTCCTTCTGAGAATGAGATAGAACTTCACCATGGTGCAAAGCATACAGAACAAGTCCTAGCTACGAATGAAACTCGTCCCGTTGAGGAGCAATTAGCCAACCTTACGGCAGCGCTTCGGCAAAAGGAAGACGAGCTAGCAGCCCTTCGAATTCATATGAGCAATAACCAGAGCAGAGGAAATGAAGGGGAAGTTTGCGCAAGTGCTAGCAGCCAACATGGAGGAGCCGGGCTTAACCTTGAGGCGATCCAAAGAATGATCGCTGAAGGGGTAAAGTCGCAATTAATGCAAACTCAGTACTCGATGCAGCCAGGGTATGTTAAGCCGTACCCACCTGATGTGGACCTAGTTCCTTTCCCAACAAATTGCATGCAGCCGCAGTTTAGTAAGTTCAACGGGAGTGGATCTCCCCATGAGCACATAGCACACTTCCTTGCTGCTTCTCAGGATACAGCTAACAACGGAGCACTTCTCCTTAGGCAGTTTGTACGGACATTGTCTGGGCCTGCCTTCACTTGGTACAGCAAGCTGCCTCCAAGCTCTATAAAAACGTGGGAAAAAATGCAAAACTCATTCCTCGAGCGGTTTTATAGCACACAGAGGACGGTGGGCATAACCGAGTTGACCCAAACTGAACAAGGGTTCAACGAGAGGGCAGCCATAAATACATGGAGAAACCTAAGTCTTCATTGCCCACAGCCAATCACTGAGCCAGAAGTAGTGCGCATGTGCATGAACAATCTCCGCTCAGAAGTGGATGTCCAGTTACAAGGAGTGAGGCCCCTCACGTTTGAAGAGTTAGCTTCAAAATCTACGGATATAGAAAATTTTATGCAGCTTGTCGCTTGTCGAACAAAAACGATGTTCAACAAGCCTACAGACAAAGGTGGTCAGCGTGAAAAGTCGCCGATGAAACCCAAGTCTGCACAAGCCATGGAGATAACGATGGTAAAACCTCAGTTTCAGCCCAGAAGAGCACCTATAGGGAATCAAGGGCAGCGAGATGCACGGGTCAGTAGGAGGCCAACTCTCAGCGAGCGACAAAACAGGGAGTATTCTTTTCCTGTAGAAGAAATTAATGACGTTTTTAATGGTTTAAAGGAGTTGATTCTTATAGAACTTCCCAAGCCCAAAAGGCCAGAAGAAGCTTGAATATTTAATGACCCAAATTTCTGTCACTACCATCGCATTTTGGGCCATACACTCAAAGGTTGCTTTGTTGTGAAGAATATCATACAGAAAATGATCGATGAGGGGACCATTGATACGGATCTCCTCAAAAGCTTAAAGAAAGGAAAGAAGATGGCTACAGCAAATGTTGCCACTCTTCAAGATAGCTCGGTGAGTTGCGCATCTTCAAATATGAGGCCAACTTATGATGATATGATTTTTACATCAGGATATGAATTTACCCCAATTATCTCTTCAGGCTTCCTCCCGTACCTCGATCATAGGACCACGACCTAGGGTCAGCATAAAAGAGAGGCTCACATTCCCTGCAGCCGTGATGGATGGCCCAGTGTACCAGCTTCTCAAGAACCAAAAGATTGGAGGGAACAGCTGCCGAAACACCGTGTACTACCCCGAGTGATGGAAGATGTCGCTCCTCTGCGCTTCGTACCAAAGAAATATCGGCATCTGGCGAAACGCATGAAGGTTCCGCCTAGTGAAGAATTCAACGTTCTCACTATAGGTGTGTTTGAGGATGATAGCGAGTCTCTTCACTTCCCCAAAGAAGATGCGCCACAAGTGGATCAGGTCCACCTTAGATCAGGTCGCCAGTTAGCTGACCCACATCCTCCACCTAGAAAGGAGCCTAGGAACAAAGATGTAACTGAGAATGAGACACTTGACCCGCCTTCTAAGGTGTTGTCAAGTACGATGTAATCTCTAATTTGAAGAAAATACCATCTATGCTTTTCTGTGTATGATGCTTTGTTTCTTTCCTCGGATTTACGTAAGGCACTAGTTACAGCATTGTCATTTCCTGGAGATTATAGAGTGGAAGTCTCACAGACTGAAGCTGAATTAAATGATGTGTTAAACATTCACGGAAGAGGACATGTTGTTAGGAGCAAAGAAGCATAACAGACCTCTTTTTATGTTTGGTGAGATTGATGACTTGCCAACAAATCGCATAATGATAGATGGTGGATCCGCCATCAATTTGTTGCCTCTACGTACTTTGAAAAGGATTGGATATTCCCCTAAGGATTTGAGTCGGTCAAATGTGGTCATTCACGGCTTTAACCAGTTAGGTCAAGAGGCCATGGGTACCACTTCCTTGGTACTAAAAATGGAAGTGTTATCTATATACGTGAGATTCCATGTGAATGATGCAGCCACATCTTACAATGCACTGTTGGGCCGACCATGGTTGCATGAAAATCAGGTTGTGCCATCTACACTCCATCAATGTAGCAAGTACAAAGAGCAATCTGGAGAAACAATGAGAATATTTGTAGATAAGAGACCATTCACCGTAGCTGAATCTTTTTATGCCGATGCCAAATTCTACTTTTAGCCCGTTGAAAAAGTACACAAGCCAAGGCCTGTAGTAGTACCTGAATCAAATATGGTAAAGAAAAATGCTGCAGAATCCTCATCTGGCCGAAAGATTTATCAGTATATACCAAGTGACCAAAGGAAAGAGGGTGACCGAATATTCCATGTCATCGATAAATCATCTATTAAAAGAGGTACCAAAATGCCTATGCTCTTACCTCCTTTGATTCAACATAAAATTGAGCAAGATAAAGAGAAGTCGCATGAGTGTGAAAATAAAAATAAAAAAGTGGTTCATATCACCTTGGAAAATAAAGATGATGAGTCATTGCCTATTTCTCTGTACGATAACCGAGTTTTGTATATGATGCAGAGAATGGGATATGATACTCTCACTGGCCCATCATTGTGCGATGGTCGGGGGCAGCGGGCGCCATTTGAAAAGGCGTTGTCCCGAGAACAACTCGAAGCTCTACACGAGGGCTAGCCTTTGAAAGAAAAAAGACATGGGCTGGGCTATGAGGTTTGCATGACCTCGACTGAATTGGTAGACCCAACTGAGGCATCCCCACAAATGGAGGATGGTAATCAGCCAACTATCGATGACTTGGAATAAATAAATATTGGGACAGCCGAGGATCCTCGACTGATTTTTATTGGCGCATGTCTGTCCAAAGAAAAGAAAGAGGAATATCGTAAGTTCCTTTCTGCAAACTGTCGGGTGGTGGGTGCGACATATGCCAACGGGTGGCTTATCATTGTGGGAGCCAATAAGACATCACCGGTGCCTGGAAACGGGATGAGGCGAAGACATGCACGCCGGCAAATCTTACCCAGCTTCGGGGCTCTCCGTGGAGATAACACCCCTACTGCTGCTCTGCGGGGTCTCCGCATGGTAACTAAGTGAACAAGCAGCTACACAATGCTCCTTGAGCTGTTCGGGTGGGAGGAGGAAGAAGGGCACGGCTAGCTCTCTTCCTCTCCTCGTGTGGTGTCTAAACTAGCTAGGAGCTGAACCCTTTGCATGGGTGCGCCGGGGGGTTTATATAGGCCTACCCCCGGGGGTACAATGGTAATCCGACTGGGCGCGGGGCCCAGCCGTCTGTGACTGTGCTCGCCGGCTTCTGCGCCGGTATCTAGGGCCCGCCGACTGGTGGGTCCTGCTACCTGCCGGCCCTTGGCTGACAGGCAGGCCCCAGTGGTCAGGGCCGGGTCGGCGGCTGGTTACTGTTGCTTCATCTTGATGACATAGGCTTTGTCATGGGAGGCGTGGCTACAGTGCCGCCGCCTGACGGGCGATCACTGTAGCCTCACCTTGTCTTGTCTCCTTAATGGGGCGTCTCCTTCGAGGTTGATGGCAAGCCGGCTGTGGGGAGCCGGCTTTCTCTCGGGCCGACTAGCAGTGGTATGGCACACTGTGCCAGTCGTGCTCCGGGATTCGGGGGCGGCTAGATCCACTGTAGCCACGCCCCGTCTCTCTGCCACTAGGCAGATGCGAGTTTCGAGGGTACGGTCTTTGACCTCTTTATGGGAGCCGGCTTCCTGGAGTCGGCCTTCTTGTGGCCGGCTTCGTGAAGTCGGCCCTCCCATGGCCTTCTTCACAAGGGCCAAAGCCGGGGCCCCTTCCGAAAGCCGGCCAAGGCGACGGCCGACTAGGGGAAGGCGGCCCCGCGTCTTGGGTCTCTCGAGAGCCGGATGGGCTCGTAATTTTTTCAGAAGGGCCAGGGGAAGCCGGCTAGGCTACCCATGGCTATTTACTCCGACAGTAGTCCCCGAAGTTGAGCGAGCTTTGAGGCAGGCAGTAGGGCGAGAAGCTTGGTCAGCTTCTTACCCTAAGGAGCCGGCTTTTGCTGTTGTTGGCCGATTTCAGAGTGCTCTCTTGGTTGACCCGCGCGCCGACCGCAGGCCCCCCGGTGGCCACGTGGCGACGAAGGCCTGCCCGCGCATGCGCGCGACCGGACGCCGCCGCAGGCCCGGGCCCGCCACTCCCTGGCCTCGGCCCGAGCGCTGATCTTCTGCGGCCCAGGGGGACTGCTCGCCCTCCTGTGGCAGTTTCAGCTTTGTCTTTAGTGCGTAATAAACGCGGGGCGTGGGGGGAGTGGGCACGATCGATCCCCATGATCCCCCACGCCGCGCCTCCTCGGCTCCGGCGCACGAGCCTACAAGCAGGAGGAGGAGGGGGAGAGGCAGAGGTTCGCTCGCTCCCCGTCCCTCCTCGTCTTCTTTCTCCTTCTTCTTCCTCTCGCAGCCAACGCAGCCTCCCGTCGCAGCACCTCCATACCATCATGTCCATGGCACTATCGAGCTCGTGGGACGGCTCCAACGTCCACGACGATCACATAGAGTTCCTCCGCCGAACCTGGCGCCTGCCCGACGCCAGCCTCGTGCAGGTCCGTCTGGCGCCGGAGAAGGAAATATTGCCAGCACCGGAGGAAGGCGAGCGGGTCGTCTTCCGCACGCATTATCTGCGCGGCTTCAGCCTTCCGGCGAGTGGATTCATGCGCTCGTTCCTCGAGTTCTACCACCTCCAGCCGCATCACCTCACGCCCAACGCGGTGATGCTGCTATCGGCCTTCGTCTCCCTCTGCGAGGGCTTCTTGGGAGTGCTGCCCACGCTGGAGCTCGGGGCGGAGCTCTTCCAGAACAAGCTCGGCACTGTCATCGCCGGCGTGCCCGCCCCCTGCGGGGCCTTCATCAACATGAAGAGGTCAGGCGAGAGCAACCCTTTCCCGCACATCCCTCTGATTCATTCGGTGAAGCTCTGGCAAAAATCATACTTCTACGTGAAGAACGTCGCCCCGCAAGGAGACCACGTCAATCTGCCGGCCTACATAGCCGGCCCGCCGGCTGGGAGGCAGCCGTCTTGGGGCTACCGATCCAGGTCCCTGTCTCCGGCTGGGAACGCCGCCATCGCCCGGCTTCGGGTAATGATCCAGTCGAAAGGTCTGCGCGGAGCCGACTTGGTGGCCGCCTTCGTGGAGCGCCGGATTCTTCCTCTCCAAACCCGGCCCCACATGATGTGCCAGATGAGTGGCCGCTTCGACCCATGCCGGCTGAGCACATGGGAAATGCCCCAAGCTGAGGTGGCGCTCATGGTCAACTACATTGCCAACCTCAAGCTCGCTGGCGACTAGCTATATGGCAAGGTGCCGTATTCTCGCGCCAATCCTCCGCCCGTGGTAAGTCTTTCTCTCTATCTTCTTTCTATCATCATCCGGCTTTAGGACGGCCGGCTTCTATCCAGTCGAGTCTTTCTTTAGCAGAACCCCCTTCTTTCGCCGCCAGCTGGGGCGGCAGGGATCGAACGCCAGTACGCCCCCGACCGTGCGGAGGACGACATCGACGACCCGGACCTGGGGGCGGCCGCCATGGAAGACGCCGCCACGGCAGACGTCGCCGAGCCCGGAGGCACAGGGCTCTCCGCCAGTTTCGCCGACTGGCCGGATGACGCCGAGGTCGAAGAAGTCCCGCGCCGCCAGCCGCCAGCCGACCGTCACAGCGCGAGCTCGTCCGCCGCGCTGGCTGCCGGTGGCGGCGTACAAAAACTCCGAGCCACATTACCCCTCTTCGGCAGTCGGCCGAAGAAGTCGAAGGCCTCCGCCGCGGCGACGAAGTGAGACGAGGCAGCCGCGAAGGCGGCCCGCTTCCGGAAGGCGGTGAAGCAGCCCCAGGAGGTCTCATCGTAAGTATTCGGTTGCTTGTGTGCCTGTTTTTTGTTGTCTTCTTTTGTTCTGACCCTTCTCCACTTACTGAGCAGGGTGCCGCTTTCCCTTGAGCGGGGCTCAGGCGGCTCTGTGGTCGGGCCGGGTGTCGGATCGTCAGGTTCCCGCCGTGTGGACCCCCGCGCCGACCTCATGGAAGCCACGGAGCGGAATGCTCGCAAGGCGCGGGAGGAGAGGGAGGCAGCGGAGCGGGAGGCCGCTCGGGCGGCGAAGGAGCGAGCGGACGCAGCAGTCAAGGCTCCGGCGGAGCGGGCGACCGTGGAAACGGAGGTGGAGGGCACGCGCAGCCAGCCTCCGCTGCTCGCCATCCCCCTCCGCACCGTGGCCCCGGACACCCCGCTGCCCTTGGCGGAGGAGATCACCCAAGATCAGCCGCTGGTGCGAAGGGAGGAGCTCTTCAAGGTCTTCGCGGGGAAGACGCCGCCGGCAGCGCCAGCCGGAGCGGGCCAAGGCGGCCAGTCGTCGGCGGTGCCAGAGGAGCCGGCCGGGGGCGTGCCCGAAGCCGGAGCCGGCCTTGAAATACAGCCGGCGACGCACCAGCGCGCAAGAGGAAATGCCGCCCCGCCGGAAACGCGCCAAGCTACGGGTGCCGGCCAGTCGGCAGAAGCCTTGGAGGCGGCCAGCTCTGCCACGTCCGGGTGGACTCCCAGCGGAGGGACTGGCGAGCTGAATGTGGCGGGCCAAGGGGTTCGGAGCCGGCTGCAGGCTCAGGCCACCCTCCTGCAGCAATATACTCAGGAATTCTTGTTGACGCGGGCCGCCATCCGGGTAAGTTTTTCGCCCTTTGACCGCTCTGGTCTTCTGATTTCTTCCGTGGGGGTGCGTCAGTGCACCCACTGGGTGTAGTCCCCGAGATCCGGGCCGACTACAGAGCAGTCGGGTCGGATCTTTCTTGACGACCATCTTACCTCTGTTTTCTGTCTGAACTTCAGGATTATCACAACTCTCGTGCTGCCGCCTTCAACTCCCAGGCTCAGGAGCTGGGCCGACGGACCGATGACCTGGCCAACAGCCGAAGTAAGTACTTGTTCTTATCTGTTTCCTGTGGGGGCGCGTCAGCGCACCCACTGGGTGTAGTCCCCGAGATTCGGGCCGACTGCTGAGCAGTCGGGTCGGATCTTCCTTGACGACCTTTCCCTTATTGGTTTTTTCTCTTCGTCCTTTGCTCTTGCAGGGGCCAACGCCGTCCTGAGGAAGGAGCTCGGCGAGGCGTGGGCCGCCCTCCGCACCAAGGACGCGGAGTACGCCGCTTTAGTCCAAGAGCGCGACCGCCTGGCCAAGAAATTGGCCGACCAGGAGGAGAGCCACAAGGCGGCCCTGCAGAAGGCGCGGGACGCCGAGGCCGCCGTGAAGGCGGAGCTTGATATCGAGGCAGCGAGCTGGGCCGAGACGCGTCAGGCGCTGGAAGAAGGCTACGGCCGCATCGAAGACTTGATCGATGGTAAGCCGCCTTTCTCGCCCTTCATCCGCCTGCTGGCCGCCTGGAGTTCTGTTCTGACTTGTGTTGCTGCCCGTTTTTCTTGTGCAGACTACTTTCCCGGCTACTCCGTCCTCGCCGCCCAAGCCATCGAGGCTCATCGCGAGGTGCATCATCAGGCGAGAGTTAGTATTGCGCCGGATGCAAATCGGACGTTGGAGGAGCAGCTCATTGCCGTCCAGGCGCGGTTGCAGCCGGCCCACCGGATGCTCCGCCGGCTTCAAAGTGCCGGGGCGCAGGTGCTGGCCGCCCTCTGGCCCGGCGAAGCGATCCCCCGCACCCCAAGCTGGACCGCCGACTGGTTGGAAGTCGCAGTCGGCCGTTTCGAAGCTTGGAAGGCGTCGGCGGCCCGTCTTGGAGCCGGGAGGGCGCTGGAGTTTGTTCGCGCCTGGTACCCAGGGCTGAGCCTGGATCAACTGCGCACTTGGCGGCTGGAGGCCGACGCGGAGCTGGAGGAAGTGCGGCCGGCCATCGCCCAACGTGCCTCGACGATCGCCGAGTGCACCGATACCAGTGTCTTCCCGCCCGAAATCAACGATGATGGCGTCGCCCAGCCGGAGGAGTGGTTCGGGCTGAACCCGGCGGTGGGCGAGGACTCGGCCGAGGAGATCGCTTCCAGCGACAAGGGCGAGGATGACGAGGAAGTGGACGGTGAAGACGTCGAGCCGGCTAGTGGAACAACCGGCCGACCTCAAGCTGACCGTGCCTCCAGCAACGAGCCGCGTGGAAGCGCGCCCTCTGTAGGAGGCGGTGATCAAGCCAAAGTTCGCCAGCCGGCCGTTCCTTCAGCCGGTGCAACCGTCTCCATCGACCAGCCCAGCTCGTCAGCCGCCCCGCCAGCTTGATCGGCTGTCCTTATCGTTCCTGCTTTTGTCTTTCGAATAATTTTTAGGCATTCGCAATTCCACCCACTGGGGGTGTATCGAACTATGTTGGATGCTGGCCTCTCTGGAGGTCTTTTATGTAAATATTATTATGTGCGTGTTTGGTTTCCATTCGAGTGCACTTCTTATCCTTATGCTTTTTTCCTTTGCCGCCTTCCCTTTCTGGGGAGGCAAGTACTCGAGCTTTCTTGGATTGAAGTGAAGTGAATGAAAACCGGCCGGCCGGCTACCCTGGTAGTCGGTCGGCGGGAAACCGGCTTTTGTTATATAAGTTCGTTGGTCCCTAGCCCTTTTTCGCGTGCGCATCCTTTCCGGCTTATGACTCTTGCCAGTCGAACAGCCGGTTCTTCGAACTGCGACTTTGGCAAGAGCTAAGCCTGGGTGCCGGCACACTACTTGTCTGACCGCGGGTAGGACTCTTAATATAACTCCAGTCGGCCAGTCCCCGGGACGACTCATCGAGCCCGGTGCCGGACGAAATTAATAAACGAAAATACAAGATCATACGCATGATAGTTTTCATTCATAGATAAAAGATGGCGGTCCCCGAGCTCTCCTCGGGGGGCCTTTTGTCTCATACTTAGTACAAAAGTTAGCGTGATACATACTGCATTTCAACTGTAAAATCTTCGAAGGAGGTTGGCGTTCCATGGTCGTTCCGACTCCTTGCCGGAGTCGTCTCTCTTGCGCGCCTTGGGCTTCTGCGCGTCGATGAGGTACTAGGAGTTGTTGCCTAGAGCTCTGCTGATGACGAAGGGGCCCTTCCAAGGGGCCGCGAGCTTGTGCTGGCCGGCTGTTCGCTGGATCAGCCGGAGCACAAGGTCGCCTTCTTGGAAAGATCTTGGCCTGACCTTCCGACTATGGTAGCGGCGCAAACCCTGCTGGTAGATGGCAGACCGGCTGAGGGCTAACAGCCGGCCTTCTTCCAGCAGGTCGACGCCGTCTTCTCGTGCTTCCTTGGCTTCCGCCTCGGTGTACATGGTTACCCGAGGCGAGTCGAACTCGATGTCGGTTGGGATGATCGCCTCGGCACCGTACACGAGGAAGAAAGGGGTGAAGCCAGTTGACTTGTTTGGGGTAGTGCGTAGACTCCAGAGTACAGTCGGCAGCTCATCGAGCCAGCAGCCGGCTGAACGCTCCAGTGGTACGACCAAGCGGGGCTTGATGCCGGAGAGGATGAGGCCGTTGGCTCGCTTGACCTGGCCGTTTGACTGCGGGTGGGTGATAGACGCTAGGTCCAGCCGGATACCTTGCGCGGCGCAGAATCATGCCAAGGCTCCTTTGGCAAAATTTGTGCCGTTGTCGGTGATGATGTTGTGTGGCACGCCGTACCGAGTTGTTATGTCTGCGATGAAAGTCACCGCAGTCGGCCCATTCAGCTTCTTGATCGGCTTTGCTTCGATCCACTTGGTGAATTTGTCCACGGCGACAAGCAAATGTGTCATGCCGCCGCGCGCCGTCTTGAATGGGCCCACCATATCCAGTCCCCACACGGCGAAGGGCCAGGTGAGGGGGATGGTCTTGAGTGCCGAAGCCGGCATGTGTTGCTTGGAGCTGAAAAGTTGGCAGCCTTTGCAATGTTTGACTAACTCTTTGGCGTCGTCCAGAGCAGTCGGCCAGAAAAAGCCATGGCGAAAAGCTTTGGCGACGAGTGATCTTGAAGCCGCGTGGTGGCCGCATTCTCCTTGGTGAATGTCTCTGAGGATTGCAATGCCTTTCTCTTGCTCGATGCACCGTTGGAGGACTCCTGTGACGCTGCACTTGACGAGTTCTCTGTTGACGATTGTGTATGCTCCGGCTCGACGCTGGACTTGTCTCGCCTCTGTTTCGTCAGCCGGCAGCTCTTGATTGACTAGGAAGTTGAGGATGGTCTGAGCCCATGACGGGGCTGCGACTTCTCCTACTGCCAATGTGGCTATTGCCACCAGGGTGGGCGGGCTGGGTGATGAAGTGCTGGAGTCGGCCGCCGGCTATTGTGTTGGTGCAGTCCCCGGGCCGACTACCGCAGTCCCCGAGCCGGGTGCGGCAGTCCCCGTGCCGACTGCCGAAGTCCCTGGGTCGGCTGCTTGGTTCTTCGAGCCGAACCCGGCCACATCGGGGTCAGGCGGCACGAAGATGGAGTGGGATTCTGGAGATGGCTTGATGCACGGCTTGAGGATGCGTTGTAGAGCAACGCCGGTTGGTATTGCTTGCCGAGTGGAGCCTATTCGAGCCAGGGCATCGGCCGGCTCGTTGTCGGCTCGCGGTACGTGGAGGAACTCGCATCCTTCAAAGTATCCGCTGAGTTGCTGAACCAGGAAGCGGTAGCTTGCCATGTTTGCGTCCTTGGCGTCCCAGTCGCCAGATGATTGCTGAACCACCAAGTCCGAGTCGCCGTAACACAGGATCCGGCGGATGCCGAGCTCCTTGGCGAGCCGGAGCCCATGTATGAGCGCCTCGTACTCGGCTACGTTGTTGGAGGTGGCGAAGTGGATCTGCAGCGTGTATCTGAGCTTGTCACCCTTTGGAGAGGTAAGTATGACGCCGGCTCCCAAGCCGGTGCGCATCTTGGACCCGTCAAAGTGCATGCGCCAATGGGTGGAGTCGGGAGCCGGCGGCAGGTACTGGGTCTCGGCCCAGTCGACGAGGAAGTCGGCCAATGCTTGGGACTTGATGGCGGTGCGGGGCTGGTAGAAGATCGTATAAGGGTCCAGCTCGATGGCCCATTTCGCCACCCAGCCGGATGCATCCCGGCTGCCTATGATCTCGGCCAGCGGGGCGGTGCATACGACCATGATGGGATGCTCTTGAAAGTAGGGTTTCAGCTTCTTGGCGGTGAGGTACACGTCGTAGCACATCTTCTGGTAGTGCGGGTAGTTCTGCTTTGAGGCGGATAGCACCTCGCTCAAATAATACACCGGCCTCTGGACCGGCTGGGCCCGGCCGTCTTCCGGGCGTTGGACTACAACGACGGTGCTGACCACCCGGCTGGTTGCGGCAATGTAAAGGAGCATGGGCTCTTTCTCAGTCGGCGCCGCAAGGACAGGCGGGGTGGCCAACATCTTCTTCAGTTCGTGAAAAGCTTGGTCGGCCTGGTCGTTCCACTCAAAGTGAGTGCTTTTCTTCATGAGGCGGTAGAGAGGGAGAGCTTTCTCCCCGAGCCGGCTGCTGAAGCGGTTCAAGGAGGCCAGGCATCCGGTGAACTTCTGGATTTCTCGCAGCTTGGTGGGGATCGCCATTCTCTCAATGGCCTTGATCTTTACCGGGTTGCATTCGATGCCGCGTTCGGAGACCAGGAAGCCTAGGAGCTGGCCGGCTGGCACTCCGAACACGCATTTCTCGGGGTTGAGCTTGATTTGGAAGCGGCGCAGGTTCTCAAATGTCTCTTTGAGGTCCTCCAGCAAGGTGCCGCGCCTCTTCGTCTTCACCACAATGTCATCTACATAGACGTGGGCGTTTCTGCCGAGTTGCTTGAGGAGGCACTTCTGCATGCAACGCTGAAAAGTGGCACCGGCATTTCTCAAGCCGAATGTCATAGTCAGGTAGCAGAAGGCTCTGAATGGCGTGATGAAGGCGGTCTTCAGGCGATCGGCCGGGTCTAGCTTTATCTGGTGATATCCTGAATAAGCATCCAAAAAACTCAACAGCTCGCATCCAGCTGTGGAGTCTATCACTTGGTCAATCCTTGGCAGAGCGAAGGGATCTTTGGGGCAGGCTTTGTTGAGGCTGGTGTAGTCTATACACATGCGCCATTTGTTATTCTTCTTCAGCACGAGGACCGGGTTGGCAAGCCACTCTGGAAAGAAAACTTCCATGATGAAGCCGGCTTCCAGAAGCCGGGCTATCTCCTCCCCCACAATCCTTCTCTTTTCCTCTGATAGTCGGTGGAGCGGCTGCTTGACCGGCTTGGCGTCTTCTCGGACGTGTAGTTTGTGCTCAGCGAAATCCTTCGGAACTCCCGGCATGTCCTTGGGGGACCATGCAAAGATGTCCCGATTCTCACGGAGGAAATCAGCGAGCTCGCCTTCCTATTTGCTGTTTAGGCCTGCCCCGATGACGGCAAACCTCTCGGGGTGCTCGGGGTCAAGGGGTATCTTCTTGGTTTCCTTGGCCGGCTGGAAAGATCCTTGGGCATCACACTCCTTGGAGTCGGGGGGCAGGGTCGGCTGCTTGCCGGCCATGGCCACGACCCGGTTCAGCACCTTCTTTTCTTCGGCGATCACAAGGGATTCGGCCAGCCGGCTGCTGGCGGCGGCGCATTCGGACGACTTCTTGTAATCGCCGGCTATGGTGATGACGCCCTTGGAACTCGGTATCTTCATCTTGAGGTACGCATAGTGGGGAACCGCCATGAACTTGGCCAAGGTGGGTCGGCCAAGCAATGCATGGTAGGGGCTCTCCAGGTCCACCACTTCAAACCAGACTGCATCCCGTCGGAAGTGCTCCTTGTCTCCAAAGAGTACATCAATCTTGATCTTGCCAATGGGGGCGCAGGACAGGTCGGGGACGATGCCATGGAACACCGTCCGAGTCGGCACGAGCTGCTTCGTTTTGACGTTTAGCTTCTCCAGGGTATCGCGGTACAAGATGTTGATGCTGCTCCCGCCGTCTATCAGAACGCGGGAGAAGCGCGCGGCGCGCCTATCCGTCGCGAGAGTGGCCTCCAGGACCAAAGCATAAGAGCTGGGAGACGGCATCACCTCTGGGTGGTCGGCCCGGCTCCAGCTGATGGGTTTCTCGGACCAATGCATGTGTCCGGCTGGACTAGCAGCGACCACGCTGACCTCTTGGTGCTCGCGGTGCTTGCCGCGCCGGTCTTCAGGCTGGCTGGTAAAGATGATGTATGTTGCTTGCTTGTCAGGGAATTCTTCATGCACGGCTCCGACTGCGGGCCGAGCGGCCGGGGGTGGCGGAGCCGGAGGCGGCGGGCCGCCAGGAGGAGGCGGCGCGAGCCCTTCGCCCTTGGCGATCCGGTTGAGCCAATTGCACTTCCGGGTGGTGTGGTTGGATGGCTTCGCGCCGCTATGGAACTTGCACGGGGCATCAAGAGTTTGCTCATAGGAGAAGGCCGGCTGCCAAGCCGGCCGGCCGCCCTTGGGCTTCTTGGGTGCAGGCCGCCCTTCAGGCGGTGTGTCTTCGACCGTGGCCACCTGCTGACTGGCGGGAGGCGGCGCAGGGCCTTTGCGCTTGTGATCGTTTGGGTGTGGGCGTCGGCCGGAGTCCCCAGCCGGCGTCTTGGGCGCCGGGTTGAGTACTTTCCTGGACGCATCTACCCGGAGCTCGGTCTTCATCGAAGAGTCGGCGGTGGCGTACTTGTCGGCTATGTCCAGAAGCTCGTCGAGGGTAGTCGGCTCGTCACAGAGGAGCTTGTGCTTGAGGAGGGTACCCTCTCGGCACCCGGCGGTGAAGTATTCGATGGCCTGCACCTCGTGCACCCCTTCGCAAGAGTTGCGGAGCTCGTCCCAACGCGTGAGGTAATCGCGAGTGGACTCGGCTGCGCCCTGTACGCACAGGGAGAGCTGCCTGGGCTTGGGAGCCCGCTTGTAGGTGCTGGTGAAGTTGCGAACAAAGGCCTCGGTGAAATCTAGCCAGCTGTTGATGCTGAGGGGCTTGAGGCTGTTGAGCCAGGTCCGTGCCGTGCCTTGCAGCATAAGGGGTACGTACTTCACGGCAACGCGCCGGTTGCCGTTGGCTATGCTGACTGCCATAGAGTAGTCGATCAGCCAATCTTCCGGCTTCACGGAGCCGTTGTACTTGGGCGTGTCTCTTGGGAGCGAGAACCCTCTGGGGAAAGGCTCGTCGCGGATGCGGGGGCCGAAACAAGGCGGGCCGACATCGTCTTCCTCTTCTAGCGCCAGGGATCGCGCTAGGCGGTCGATCCGATGGCGCGCGTCGTTCTCGCCGACTCCTTCGCGGCGACCTAGTCGGCCGCTGAGAGTCCGATGCGCTACTGGCAGCGGGGTGGGATATCTCTCTCCGCGAGGTCGAGGCGGAGGCGGGTTGCCTCGCCACTCCATGGCACGGGGGTGGCCGTCCGCGTCTCGCTCGATGGAGATTTGGGTCTGGCTTCGGCTGGCCGCCGGCTCTTTCTCGCGCCGCGCGCGGGTGTTGCTCGTAGTCGGCGTCCGGGACGTCGCATCGTGATCCCGACGCGGGGGAGGGCTTCCCGCACGGGCATCAGCCTCGTGCCGCTGCGCGGCCACGTCGATCAGCTGCTTGATGCGCCGGGTCATGTGGGGGAGTTCTTCGGCCTCCAAGCCATCCAACTCGTCTACGGCCGCCTGGGCGGCGCGCAGGTTCTTGAGCGGGGTGGCATAGACTGGGCGGTCGACTCCCAGCGTGTCGGCGATGACGGCGCCGCGTTGCTTGACGACGCCGGCCCGGTTGGGCCCAGCCGGAGCCGGCATGTCGAAGGTGGCGTGGTCAGCTTCGCGTTGGTAAGCCTCAGAGAGGCGTCTCATGGAAGCCAGCCTCTGGCCCTCCGCGAGGAGGGCGAGGCAGCGAGCCTCCAGTGCTTCGTCGTCGGCGTCGGCCGGGAGGGGGACGGACAAGTCGTGGGCCGCCACGTGCGGGGCGTCGTGGGCGCTCTCGTCGGCCGGGCCGCCATGGCCGATAACCATCACCTCGGTGGTGACAGCATCGCGGCCGTCGGTCCGAGGAAGCGGGTCGTTGAAGACCGCGACGTTGGTGGGGAAGGTGTCGTAGGAAGCCGTGTCGGAGTCGACAGGCATCGGGTCGGTGGAGCCAACTGACTCCAAATTCGCAGCGGGCTCGCTGGAGACTTGGAGCTGGTCGAGGAGGCAGGCGAGGTGGTCGGTGCTCGCATCGGAGGCGAGCTCGTCGGAGATGCGGGTTTGGTCGAGGAGATCGGCGAGGCTGCTCGCCGCGCAGATACTGGTGACGCCTTGCAGCGCGTCGTGGCAAGCGCCATCGGGCGTGCCGGGCTAGCTACGCTCGCGAGGGAGAAAAAGGGTCCCCGTCCAAAACAGGTCTCCGGACGACGGTGCACCTGGCCCCACGGTGGGCGCCAAATGTCGGGTGGTGGGTGCGACATATGCCAACGGGTGGCTTATCATTGTGGGAGCCAATAAGACATCGCCGGTGCCTGGAAACGGGATGAGGCGAAGACATGCACGCCGGCGAATCTTACCCAGCTTCGGGGCTCTCCGTGGAGATAACACCCCTACTGCTGCTCTGCGGGGTCTCCGCATGGTAACTAAGTGAACAAGCAGCTACACAATGCTCCTTGAGTTGTTCGGGTGGGAGGAGGAAGAAGGGCACGGCTAGCTCTCTTCCTCTCCTCGTGTGGTGTCTAAACTAGCTAGGAGCTAAACCCTTTGCATGGGTGCGCCGGGGGGTTTATATAGGCCTACCCCCCGGGGGTACAATGGTAATCCGACTGGGCGCGGGGCCCAGCCGTCTGTGACTGTGCTCGCCGGCTTCTGCGCCGGTATCTGGGGCCCGCCGACTGGTGGGTCCTGCTGCCTGCCGGCCCTTGGCCGACAGGCAGGCCCTAGTGGTCAGGGCCGGGTCGGCGGCTGGTTACTGTTGCTTCATCTTGATGACATAGGCTTTGTCGTGGGAGGCGTGGCTACAGTGCCGCCGCCTGACGGGCGATCACTGTAGCCTCACCTCATCTTGTCTCCTTAATGGGGCGTCTAATTCGAGGTTGATGGCAAGCCGGCTGTGGGGAGCCGGCTTTCTCTCGGGCCGACTAGCAGTGGTATGGCCACCTTCGGGTGTCTCTTTACCCGAAAGGGCCCACTGCCTTGGGGGCCACACTGGTGGCCTGTCGTCGATGGCGTCAGGGTCGACATGGCAATAGTGTCGCGCCGGACGGGTCAAGGCCACCCGTACGGCACACTGTGCCAGTCGTGCTCCGGGGTTCGGGGGTGGCTAGCTCCACTGTAGCCACGCCCCGTCTCTCTGCCACTAGGCAGATGCGAGTTTCGAGGGTACGGTCTTTGACCTCTTTATGGGAACCGGCTTCCTGGAGTCGGCCTTCTTGTGGCTGGCTTCGTGAAGTCGGCCCTCCCATGGCCTTCTTCACAAGGGCCAAAGCCGGGGCCCCTTCCGAAAGCCGGCCAAGGCGACGGCCGACTAGGGGAAGGCGGCCCCGCGTCTTGGGTCTCTCAAGAGCCGGATGGGCTCGTAATTTTTTCAGAAGGGCCAGGGGAAGCCGGCTAGGCTACCCATGGCTATTTACTCCGACACAAACAAAGATGTCTTCGCTTGGACTTATTAGGAAATGCCAGGCTTGGATCCAGAGGTAGCGGTGCACCGACTTGCCGTGCAAGACAATGTTCCCCCAGTAAAACAAACACAAAGGAGATTTCGACCCGAGCTACTCCCCAAGATAGAAGCTGAGGTCGACAAAATACATGATAAGGCATATTCCATGTAGCCCACATAGGCTTTAAACAAACAAAAAATATCATAAGCAAATTTCACTCAGATCAGGCTTGATACTGTCTGGGCTCAGAGTCAACAAGACATGACATATATCACATGCACCATAAAAAAGCACCAAGATTGTGTCAGAAAGCTTCAATCCATTACGCTACATGTGGGCACCATACCAGTGCTACGCAATGATGGTAGTAATGTGATGATGCAAAACTTATTAAAATTGGCATGTCAAGTATATCCATGCCACCAACCAAATATATCGTGGAAAATTCCTAAAGGAAAATACATACCCATATCCTATGTGCCAAATGTAGGATAAAATTAGGCCTAGCCAAAATCAATCTCCATTCTACATATAAATGAGGTTGAACACGAACAAATTGTTGCATGCTGGGAAAATATATCCACATACATCACACATGAAATGATGGAGGAGTATTTGCATCGTCGACCGCGAGGAGGATTTCTCTTGTAGTATATTTGTAATAGGCATATGATGTAATCCTATGTAATAGATATGTCGGAATTCTTAATCAGGGGTTTTCTCTTCGGAGATGTAATTAACAGAATTTTTATGTAAATGTAAGAGTTCTGGAAATAAAGTACCTGCAATGTTTGATTCTATTTTTATTTTATGCATTTAAAATTCACTCTGTATCAATGACGTGGATGCGTGTCTCACGCCCGCCATTTTCCCGTCATCAAATTCTGGCACGCCCAGTGGGACATATTTCTCCCCTCATCTTTGAATTCCAACATAGGATTACAACATATGAATTTCCATAGTACATAAAGCATAAAACATTATGTACGCATATATCCATAGTACATAAAGCATAAAACATTATGTACGCATATAAAAAAAGTAGATGAAGAAAACTAATATATGGTTTTCTTTATTTTGATGGTATGGAGGGACAGGTCCAGCAATTTGTCACTCTCCGCTTTGACGACCTCTGGCTACATGTGCCTATTGGTCTACTTGTGGCTGCAGTTAGCAAGAGTTTGGAAACAACAGCTGCATCCCCAACTAAGTCATAAGAAAGGGAAGTCTCTTCTGCACTGAAGGAAGGGTTTACTCCTGTTCTCACAAAGTCAGCAAATAGAAGGATGCGTGCAGCTGCAAGAGCATCTAAGGATCACCATGTACGCGAAGCTTCTTCATCTACTTTAGTTCCTCCTGGTTTCACGAAGATGTCACCTACCAAGGTCATGAGCTAGGAGGTGCCAGCAAAGGTTGTTCGGATGATACCCGAAGAGTGGCCTGTTCTTGCAAAACAGACGGGACCACTAAAGGTGGCATCGCCAAGACAATCTGCTTCAACTACATCGACCAAAGTCGTAGTGCCCCTTACACCTTCAAAACTTAGGGTGGGCGCACGTGAAGGGTCAGGAGAAAGCTCACATAAGCTTATACCAAGCAACGTAGGGGCAGCTCAAAGGGCTTGCTCCGCAAACAAAGGAAAAGGTGTAATGGCTGAGGACACCGAGTCTTCCGCACATGAAGGATCGGCAAGTCCAAGAAACCAACTTCGTGTTGATGCACCTGAATTTTTCCCCCACCATGGGCTATAATCCCATTGGACCATGCCTAGAGGGTGAGCCAAGCAATAGACGCTCGCTCTAGTGGCAGGGGGTGTTTGTCACTTCAGATGACTTCCAAGCTGGTCATGTGGATCCAGCCGCTACAATATCAGATCCTTTGTCCTCATCGGTGCCAGCACCAAGACCATCATTTGAAGGCTCAGTTGATCCAGCACGGCGTCGCCGTCGACGGCAGAGTGCTCATCATGCATGGCTTGATTCCCAGTGGCAACTGATGGAGACATGACCAATCAATAACGGAAGCAAGTGGCATATCCCATCAGAAATAGAGAAAGCAAGATCAATGCAAGGATCCGTGGGGGAGCCATGCTAGCTTCCATGCCATCATGACACAGAATGTTTGCCAAGCTCTGAAGGAAATACTTCCAGGATGCTCTATCTCTGCTGATAATGTTGGTGGTGCCATCATGCGTCGTGTAGAAACTCTATCAAAATGGCCAGAATATGAAGAATTTGTGAAGGCAAATCCACGACGACGAGAGTATGTGAAGCAGGCTGCTCATGCACGCAAAAAGCAGGCTGCCCTAAAACAAAGAGAGATGGCAGTACGAGCTGATTCAGGGTATAGCAGAATACAAGGAAGAAACTCTCCATCAACAAGCCAAGTCAGTGGAGGAAATGGGGCAAAAGAAATGGCAAGTACAAAAAACAAGACTACCAGAACTCTCGCTCCATGGCCAACTCGTAAGAAGGTCTCAGGAAACTCATTTGAAGTATTCAACGCAATGCCAGTTGTTGTCAAAGGGGTGACAGACAATAGTAGCGAGACCTCCTCAGCCTCAATACACTTCAAGAGGAAGAAGGCACATAAGACTATTGTAGAAGATCCTCGCCGCATGACACGGAGCCAGAAGGGTTCAGATCATGAAGAACTTGGGTCAAGCAATGGGAGGTCTTACAATCCCCTATCAGATAGCACTCCTTGTCCTTCTGAGAATGAGATAGAACTTCACCATGGTGCAAAGCATACAGAACAAGTCCTAGCTGCGAATGAAACTCGTCCCGTTGAGGAGCAATTAGCCAACCTTACGGTAGCGCTTAAGCAAAAGGAAGACGAGCTAGCAGCCCTTCGAATTCATATGAGCAATAACCAGAGCAGAGGAAATGAAGGGCAAGTTTGGGCAAGTGCTAGCAGCCAACAGGGAGGAGCAGGGCTTAACCTTGAGGTGATCCAAAGAATGATCGCTGAAGGGGTAAAGTCGCAATTAATGCAAACTCAGTACTCGATGCAGCCAGGGTATGTTAAGCCGTACCCACCTGATGTGGACCTAGTTCCTTTCCCAACAAATTACAGGCAGCCGCAGTTTAGTAAGTTCAACGGGAGTGAATCTCCCCATGAGCACATAGAACACTTCCTTGCTGCTTGTCAGGATACAGCTAACAATGGAGCACTTCTCCTTAGGCAGTTTGTACAGACATTATCTGGGCCTGCCTTCACTTGGTACAGCAAGCTGCCTCCAAGCTCTATAAAAACGTGGGAACAAATGCAAAACCCACTCCTCGAGCGGTTTTATAGCACACAGAGGACGGTGGGCATAACCGAGTTGACCCAAACTGAACAAGGGTTCAATGAGAGGGCGGCTGATTTCATAAATACATGGAGAAGGAGTGCGCATGTGCATGAACAATCTCTGCTCATAAGTGGATGTCCAGTTACAAGGAGTGAGGCCCCTCACGCTTGAAGAGTTAGCTTCAAAATCCACGGATATAGAAAATTTTATGCAGCTTGTCGCTCGTCGAACAAAAACGATGTTCAACAAGCCTACAGACAAAGGTGGTCAGCGTGAAAAGTTGCCGATGAAACCCAAGTCTGCACAAGCCATGGAGACAACGACGGTAAAACCTTAGTTTCAGCCCAGAAGAGCACCTATAGGGAATCAAGGGCAGCGAGATGCACAGGTCAGTAGGAGGCCAACTCTCAGCAAGCAACAAAATAGGGAGTATTCTTTTCCTGTAGAAGAAATTGATGACATTTTTAATGGCTTAAAGGAGTTGAGTCTTATAGAACTTCCCAAGCCCAAAAGGCCAGAAGAAGCTTGAAAATTTAATGACCCAAATTTCTGTCACTACTATCGCATTTTAGGCCATACACTCAAAGGTTGCTTTGTTGTGAAGAATATCATACAGAAAATGATCGATGAGGGGTCCATTGATACGGATCTCCTCAAAAGCTTAAAGAAAGGAAAGAAGGCTACAGCAAATGTTGCCACTCTTCAAGATAGCTCGGTGAGTTGCGCATCTTCAAATATGAGGCCAACTTATGATGATATGATTTTTACATCAGGATATGAATTTACCCCAATTATCTCTTCAGGCTTCCTCCCGTACCTCGGTCATAGGACCACGACCCAGGGTCAGCGTAAAAGAGAGGCTCACATTCCCTGCAGCCGTGATGGATGGCCCAGTGTACCAGGTCCTCAAGAACCCCAAGATTGGAGGGAACAGCGGCCGAAACGCCGTGTACTACCCTGAGTGATGGAAGATGTCGCTCCTCTGCGCTTCGTACCAAAGAAATATCAGCATCTGGCGGAACGCATGAAGGTTCCGCCTAGTGAAGAATTCAATGTTCTCACTATAGGTGTGTTTGAGGATGATAGCGAGTCTCTTCACTTCCCCAAAGAAGATGCGCCAGAAGTGGATCAGGTTCACCTCATATCAGGTCGCAAGTTAGCTGACCCACATCCTCCACCTAGAAAGGAGCCTAGGAACAAAGATGTAACTGAGAATAAGACACTTGACCCGCCTTCTAAGGTGTCGTCAAGTATGATGTAATCTCTTATTTGAAGAAAATACCAGCTATGCTTTTCTGTGTATGATGCTTTGTCTCTTTCCTCGGATTTACGAAGGCACTAGTTACAGCATTGTCATTTCGTGGAGATTATCGAGTGGAAGTCTCACAGACTGAAGCTGACTTAAATGATGTATTAAATATTACATTCACGGATGAGGACATGTTGTTAGGAGCAAAGAAGCATAACAGACCTCTTCTTATGTTTGGTGAGATTGATGACTTGCCAACAAATCGCATAATGATAGGTGGTGGATCCGCCATAAATTTGTTGCCTTTGCGTACTTTGAAAAGGATTGGATATTCCCCTAAGGATTTGAGTCGGTCAAATGTGGTCATTCACGGCTTTAACCAGTTAGGTCAAGAGGACATGGGTACCATTTCCTTGGTACTAAAAATGGAAGCATTATCTACATACATGAGATTCCATGTGATTGATGCAGCCACATCTTACAATGCACTGTTGGGCCGACCATGGTTGCATGAAAATCAGGTTGTGCCATCTACACTCATCAATGTGTCAAGTACAAAGAGCAATCTGGAGAAACAATAAGAATATTTGCAGATAAGAGACCATTCACCATAGCTGAATCTTTATACGTCGATGCCAAATTCTACTTTTAGCCCGTTGAAAAAGTACACAAGCCAAGGCCTGTAGTAGTACCTGAATCAAATATGGTAAAAAATGCTGCAGATTCCTCATCTGGCCGAAAGATTTATCAGTATATACCAAGTGACCAAAGGAAAGAGGGTGACCCAATATTCCATGTCATCGATAAATCATCTGTTAAAAGAGGTACCAAAATGCCTATGCTCTTACCTCCTTTGGTTCAGCATAAAATTGAGCAAGATAAAGAGAAGTCGCATGAGTGTGAAAATAAAAATAAAAAGGTGGTTCATATCACCTTGGAAAATAAAGATGATGTGTCATTGCCTATTTCTCTGTACGATAACCAAGTTTTGTATATGATGCAGAGAATGGGATATGATACTCTCACTGGCCCGTCGTTGTGCGATGGTCGGGGGCAGCGAGCGCCATTTGAAAAGGCGTTGTCCCGAGAACAACTCGAAGCTCTACACGAGGGCTAGCCTTTGAAAGAAAAAAGACATGGGCTGGGCTATGAGGTTTGCATGACCTCGACTGAATTTGTAGACCCAACTAAGGCATCCCCACAAATGGAGGATGGTAATCAGCCAACTATCGATGACTTGGAAGAAATAAATATTGGGACAGCCGAGGATCTGTAGCGACCAGACCTCAAACAGTCTGATCTCTGTGCTCCGGTGTCATCCCTGGATTAGTAATGCTGACACCACACAGTACTCGGAGGATTTATAGCAGAGTAGTAATCACACACTTATTACATCGAGTGTCTCAAAAGAGAACTTATTACATTAAATATGGCTTAAGGCCATCTAATAACGATAACAGCGGAAGGCTTGGAAGATAAGTGAGTCCATCAACTCCAACGGCATCACTAAGTATAGAACCACGACCTAAAAACTCCTTAATCGTCGTCTGAAAAGTCTGCAACATTAACGTTGCAGCCCGAGAACGGGTCAGCACATGGAATATGCTGGCAAGGTAACACATAGAGAGTAATGGGATGAAACAACTATACTATATGCATATTTGGCTGGTGGAAAGCTCTATGGTTACAGTTTTTGCGTAAAGCCAATTTTTCCCTACTTCAAAGGAATAAATTTAATTACTATCATGGTGGTTGTTAAACATTGAGAATGGTTGACAGCATTCTCAATCCCAATTAAGCATCATTATTTAACAAACCCAACAAAATTAACTTTAGAGTAACATGTTGAGATTCACATGATAATCTAGGTACTAGATACTCAATATGTCCATAACCGGGGACATGGCTAACCATGATTAGTTTATTACACTCTGCAGAGGTTTGCGCACTTTTCCCCACAAGACTCGATCGCTTCCGTTGGATTTCTCGCACTACATGGTGTTTGAGAAACGGATAACCGAGACACAGTCTTTCAGAAGCGCTAGCACCTTACGATGGATAGACCAGTACACCTACTTTCCCCTACATCTGCTAGTCTACCCTGTAAGAGTTCGCACGACTTAATCAACTATGCCAGAGCCCATAATGGCTTGTGGCTGCACACGGAAGTTTCTAGTATGAATAATCTCATGATCCCTTTGAGCCTGGGTGGCGGTCCAAAAGAAAAATAGGCAAGTCCTGGAATACCCAGGTGCCTCAATCCACCCAGATGTGTGTTTAGGTTGCCACCTTAGATAAACCATTAATTAACAATCTCACATCTGTCATGGATATCACTCACCCAATCCACGTCTACTAGCATGGCATGGCATAATAAGCAAACGTAGAAATAACTCCCAAAGGTTTGATAATAAACAGGTAATAGGTACTACCTCATCTACTTCCCATCCCACAATTTAATTAGATCCTAATCATGCAATGTGTGAGGATTGATCTAATGCAATAAAACTGGGTTGTAGAAAAGGTATGATCAAAGTGTTACCCGCCTTGCTGATGATCTGCGAAACCTAGAGATTCGAAGTAACAGGCGGCGCACTCCGGGTACTCTATCGCAGACAAACAAACAAGTATACAATAAGTACTCATCTAATGCACAGGTAAAACTCAAATAAGAGATTTAACCAGAAGGTTCAACTTAAGAACTTCGGTTGGCAAAAGAAATCAAATCGAACGAAGCAAAGAAAGTCAAACGGCGAAAGAAAACAACTTCGTTCTAGTAATCTGGATCTAAGTCAAATTTTACAGTAGCAAAAAACTTGTTTAAGTTGATTATTCGGAAAGAGGGTTTCGAGACGAAACTCCAGGCGCTTGAATCGCCTGATTCTGATAAACGAGCGAAAAGTTATACTAAAACGAAAATCGGATCAGAAATCGCGATGAGAAAATAACCGCGGAAAATCCGACGAAAAAGAAAAATGACGAACAGATTAATCGTTAATTAACCTAATCCGAAAATAATTAAAATAATATTAAATATATATATATTTTTTATAAAAATTCGGCACGGAAGTCGAGGCGGCGGCGAACCTCGGGCGGCGTGCAACTCCGGCGAGTCGGCGGCGGGTCCGGCGGCGGCGGCGGCGGGCTAGGGTTTCGGGCGCGGGCGCGGTTATGGGCTGGGGCGCCGGGTGCCTCGCTATATAAAGGCGCCCCCGGGCGGAGTCCCTCTCGGGTACGGCCCATAGTCGGTTTCGTTTTTTTTTAATAATTACGCTCGGAAGAAAAATAAAAAGAAATACTAAATGGACTCCAAAAATCATGAAATAAATTTTCCCGGGTTTCTAAAATCAAGCCCGATAAATTGAACATTTATTTGGGCCCAAAATACAACTTTGAAAAACACGTACTTTTCCTAAATTCAATTAAAAATACCGAAAAACTCCGAAATAAATCTTATTTGATTTTTTTATTAAATCCTCAATATTTCTATATTTTGGGAAAGTCATTTTATTCCCTCTCTCATATTTTTTAATAGAAATAAATGATGATAAAATAAATAAAATCAAATGATCTTGTTTACAAAATTTGAGAAAACTCAAATATGTAAATATCGAAATCCCCAACTCTCTCCGTGGGTCCTTGAGTTGCTTAGGATTTTCTAGGATAAAAGAAATATGACATGCATGATGATCTAATGTATAACGTTCCAAATTGAAAATTTGGGATGTTACAGGATCCTCGACCGATTTTTATCGGCGCACGTCTGTCCAAAGAAAAGAAAGAGCAATATCGTAAGTTCCTTTCTGCAAACAAAGATGTCTTCGCTTGGACTTATGAGGAAATGCCAGGCTTGGATCCAGAGGTAGCGGTGCACCGACTTGCCGTGCAAGACGATGTTCCCCCAGTAAAATAAACACAAAGGAGATTTCGACCCGAGCTACTCCCCAAGATAGAAGCTGAGGTCGACAAAATACATGATAAGGCATACTCCATGTAGCCCACATAGGCTTTAAACAAACAAAAAATATCATAAGCAAATTTCACTCAGATCAGGCTTGATACTGTCTGGGCTCAGAGTCAACAAGACATGACATATATCACTTGCACCATAAAAAAGGACCAAGATTGTGTGAGAAAGCTTCAATCTGTTACGCTACATGTGGGCACCATACCAGTGCTACGCAATGATGGTAGTAATGTGATGATGCAAACTTATTAAAATTGGCATGTCAAGTATATCCATGCCACCAACCAAATATATCGTGCAAAATTCCTAAAGGAAAATGCATACCCATATCCTATGTGCCAAATGTAGGATAAAATTAGGCCTAGCCAAAATCAATCTCCAATCTACATATAAATGAGGTTGAACACGAACAAATTGTTGCATGCCAGGAAAATATATCCACATACATCACACATGAAATGATGGAGGAGTATTTGCATCATCGACCGCGAGGAGGATTTCTCTTGTAGTATATTTGTAATAGGCATATGATGTAATCCTATGTAATAGATATGTTGGGATTCTTAATCAGGGGTTTTCTCTTCGGAGATATAATTGACAGAAATTTTATGTAAATGTAAGAGTTCTGGAAATAAAGTACCTGCAATGTTTGATTCTATTTTTATTTTATGCATTTAAAATTCACTCTGTATCAATGACATGGATGCGTGTCTCACGCCCGCCATTTTCCTGTCATCAAATTCTGGCACGCCCAGTGGGAGATATTTCTCCCCTCATCTTTGAATTCCATCATAGGATTACAACATATGAATTTCCATAGTACATAAAGCATAAAACATTATGTACGCATATATCCATAGTATATAAAGCACAAAACATTATGTACGCATATGAAAAAAGTAGATGAAGAAAACTAATATATGGTTTTCTTTATTTTGAAGGTATGGAGGGACAGGTCCAGCAATTTGTCACTCTCCGCTTTGGCGACCTCTGGCTAGATGTGCCTATTGGTCCGCTTGTGGCTGCAGTTAGCAAGAGTTTGGAAACAACAGCTGCATCCCCAACTAAGTCATAAGAAAGGGAAGTCTCTTCTGCACTAAAGGAAGGGTTTACTCCTGTTCTCACAAAGTCAGTAAAGAGAAGGATGCGTGCAGCTGCAAGAGCATCTAAGGATCAGCATGTACGTGAAGCTTCTTCATCTACTTTAATTCCTCCTGGTTTCACAAAGATGTCACCTACCAAGGTCATGAGCCAGGAGGTGCCAGCAAAGGTTGTTCGCATGATACCCGAAGAGTGTCCTGTTCTTGCAAAACAGACGGGATCACTAAAGGTGGCATCGCCAAGAAAATCTCCTTCAACTACATCGACCAAAGTCGTAGTGCCCCTTACACCTTCAAAACTTAGGGTGGGCGCACGTGAAGGGTCAGGAGAAAGCTCACATAAGCTTATCCCAAGCAACGTAGGGGCAGCTCAAAGGTCTTGCTCCGCGGACAAAGGAAAAGGTGTAATGTCTGAGGACACTGAGTCTTCCACACATAAAGGATCGTCTCGTCCAAGAAACCAACTTCGTGTTGATGCACCTGAATATTTCCCCACCATGGGTTATAATCCCATTGGACCATGCCTAGAGGGTGAGCCAAGCAATAGACGCTCGTTCCAGTGGCAGGGGGTGTTTTTCACTTCAGATGACTTCCAAGCTGGTCATATGGATCCAACCGCTACAATATCAGATCCTTTGTCCTAATCGGTGCCAGCACCAACACCATCATTTGAAGGCTCAGTTCATCCAACACGGCGTCGCCGTCGACGGCAGAGTGCTCACTGTGCATGGCTTGATTCCCAGTGGCAACTGATGCAAACATGACCAATCAACAACGGAAGCAAGTGGCATATCCCATCAGAAATAGAGAAAGGAAGATCAATGCAAGGATCCGTGGGGGGAGCCATGCTAGCTTCCATGCCATCATGACACAGAATGTTTGCCAAGCTCTGAAGGAAATACTTCTAGGATGCTCTATCTCTGCTGATAATGTTGGTGGCGCCATCATGCATCATGTAGAAACTCTATCAAAATGGCCAGAATATGAAGAATTTGTGAAGGCAAATCCACGATGACAAGAGTATGTGAAGCAGGCTGCTCATGCACACAAAAAGCGGGCTGCCCTAAAACAAAGAGAGATGGCAGTACGAGCTGATTCAGGGTATAGCAGAATACAAGGAAGAAACTCTCCATCAACAAGCCAAGTCAGTGGAGGAAATGGGGCAAAAGAAATGGCAAGTACAAAAAACAAGACTACCAGAACTCTCGCTCCATGGCCAACTTGTAAGAAGGTCTCAGGCAACTCATTTGAAGTATTCAACGCAATGCCAGTTGGTGTCAAAGGGGTGACAGACAATAGTAGTGAGACCTCCTCAGCCTCAATACACTTCAAGAGGAAGAAGGCACATAAGACTGTTGTAGAAGGTCCTCGTCGCACGACGCGGAGCCAGAAGGGTTCAGATCATGAAGAACTTGGGTCAAGCAATGGGAGGTCGTACAATCCCCTATCAGATAGCACTCCTTGTCCTTCTGAGAATGACATAGAACTTCACCATGGTGCAAAGCATACAGAACAAGTCCTAGGTGCGAATGAAACTCGTCCCGTTGAGGAGCAATTAGCCAACCTTACGGCAGCACTTCAGCAAAAGGAAGACGAGCTAGCAGCCCTTCGAATTCATATGAGAAATAACCAGAGCAGAGGAAATGAAGGGGAAGTTTGCGCAAGTGCTAGCAGCCAACATGGAGGAGCAGGGCTTAACCTTGAGGCGATCCAAAAATGAATGCTGAAGGGGTAAAGTCGTAATTAATGCAAACTCAGTACTCGATGCAGCCAGGGTATGTTAAGCCGTACCCACCTGATGTGGACCTATTTCCTTTTCCAACAAATTGCAGGCAGCCGCAGTTTAGTAAGTTCAACGGGAGTGGATCTCCCCATGAGCACATAGCACACTTCCTTGCTGCTTGTCAGGATACAGCTAACAACGGAGCACTTCTCCTTAGGCAGTTTGTACAGACATTGTCTGGGCCTGCCTTCACTTGGTACAGCAAGCTGCCTCCAAGCTCTATAAAAACGTGGGAACAAATGCAAAACCCACTCCTCGAGCGGTTTTATAGCACACAGAGGACGGTGGGCATAACCGAGTTGACCCAAACTGAACAAGGGTTCAATGAGAGGGCGGCTGATTTCATAAATACATGGAGAAGGAGTGCGCATGTGCATGAACAATCTCTGCTCATAAGTGGATGTCCAGTTACAAGGAGTGAGGCCCTTCACGCTTGAAGAGTTAGCTTCAAAATCCACGGATATAGAAAATTTTATGCAGCTTGTCGCTCGTCGAACAAAAACGATGTTCAACAAGCCTACAGACAAAGGTGGCCAGCATGAAAAGTTGCCGATGAAACCCAAGTCTGCACAAGCCATGGAGACAACGACGGTAAAACCTCAGTTTCAGCCCAGAAGCGCACCTATAGGAAATCAAGGGCAGCGAGATGCACAGGTTAGTAGGAGGCCAACTCTCAGCGAGCGACAAAACAGGGAGTATTCTTTTCCTGTAGAAGAAATTGATGACATTTTTAATGGTTTTAAAGGAGTTGAGTCTTATAGAACTTCCCAAGCCCAAAAGGCCAGAAGAAGCTTGAAAATTTAATGACCCAAATTTCTGTCACTACCATCGCATTTTGGGCCATACACTCAAAGGTTGCTTTGTTGTGAAGAATATCATACAGAAAATGATCGATGAGGGGACCATTGATACGGATCTCCTCAAAAGCTTAAAGAAAGGAAAGAAGGCTACAGCAAATGTTGCCACTCTTCAAGATAGCTCGGTGAGTTGCGCATCTTCAAATATGAGGCCAACTTATGATGATATGATTTTTGGTGAAGTATCAAGTGAAAACGTTTGATCAGTAAAAACTGAAAACTATCACCCTAGTCCATCGGATTAAGGATGTACAGTAGAGATCGGAGGTGGGAATATGGCTATCCACTTAACAATTCTTTTGCACATAACCCCTCGTGCTTACGTTCTGTCTTGTGAAAGATTTAGCGAACTAGAAAAAAAAAGCAAAACAAATCTCGACCCAGGCGGCGGCGACTGGATTGCGACTTGGCGGCCGCCATGAAGCCTCGTCATGTGCAGAACGCCATGTGCCCTAGCTCTCCAATGGCTCAGTCCTTGAGCCCTCTTCCTCATCCGCCATCGGCCATGTACACCAGTGCTAGTCCTCCGTCGGCACCGCCCAGCAGCATGAGCGCTCTGCCGCCCGTGATCGTCAGCCCACTGTCGGCCCCGTCCAGTAGCGCGAGCGCTCCGGCGGCCATGATCCCCCGTCCTCCGTTGGCCCCGTCTAGCATCACGAGCGCTACGGCGGCCATGATCCCCCGTCCTCCGTTGGCACTGTCTAGCAACACGAGCGCTCCGGCTGTCATGATCCCCCGTCCTCCGTTGGCCCCGTCCAGCAGCGCGATCACTCCGTCGGTCGTGATTCCACACCCTCTGGCGGTGCCGTCCAGCAGCGCGAGTCCTCTGCCGGCCTCCGTGGTAAGCAATGATTTTTTTTGATGGTTTATTTTCTTCCTCCATTGATACGAACTGATCATGCTAATGCTATGGTGACTTTTGTTAGGTTGGTGGTGATTTGGTTTTTCAAAACCATAATTGCAATGAAGGAGTACGCCATGACATTGAAATACATCCTCCTCCCATCAATTTGGATAGCTTCCGGACACCCAAAAAAAGAGCCACGGACGTCCCAGTTTGTGTGAGTGTCATACAACTTAGTCCAAATGCCTCTAACAATTACTAACTTGTATGACTAATGGCTGTTGTAATTTTTAGAGTTCATCATGTACACCCAAATGCGATGAGAACTTGAAGCCAGCTGTAGGAATGCCATTTGATAGTATGGAAGAGGTCGAGGAGTTTTACAAGGCTTATGCGCAAAATGTTGGATTTTCAGTTCGAATTGGACAGAGGAAGAATGTAGATAATGTGATAGTCTGGAGGCGTTTTCTTTGTTCAAAATCAGGATTCCGAACAGAGAAGGTGGATGAACCCAGGACGAATTTGAACGGAGAGAAGAAAAGAACACATGCAAGAAAGATCACTAGATGTGGTTGTGAGGCCATGATAACTTTGAAGCATATAAAGGATGGCAAATACTCAATATCAGATTTTCATGAAGAACACACCCATGATTTTGTCACACCTAGGAAGCAACATTTAATCAAGTCTAACAGAAAAGTCAGCGAGAAGGCCAAGGGAACACTATTCACATGTCATGCAGCTAGCATTGGTACATCTGGGGCATTTCGATTGCTTCGTGTTGGTGAGGGTGGATTTGAGTTCGTGGGGTGCACAAAAAGAGACCTGCAAAATTATCATCGTGACATGAGAAGTACTTTCAAGGATTCAGATGCTCAAATGTTCATTGACAACCTCAGGAAGAGGAAGAAAATCAACCCGGGGTTCTTCTTTGAGTATGTTCTTGATGATAAAAACTGTCTGACACATGTATTTTGGGCTGATGCTTTTTGTAGAAAGAATTATGCTTTGTTTGGCGAAATGGTGTCCTTTGACTCTACATATAGCACCAACCAGTACAACATGATTTTTTGCCCATTCACAGGAATAAACCACCACATGGGATCTGTTTTTTATGGTGCCGCCTTGATTGTAGATGAGAAGATAGAGTCATATGAATGGGTATTTGAAACGTTCTTGAAAGCAATGGATGGGGCAGCACCAAGGCTTATAGTGACCGATGAAGACCACAGCATGAAGGCTGCAATTGAACATATAATGCCAAACACTATCCATAGGTTATGCATGTGGCACATAATGAGAAAGCTTCCAGAAAAGGTTGGCCCTCCATTGAGAGAGGATGAACATTTCTATAGTACAATTAACTCATGTGTATGGGGCTCTGAAAACCCAGCTGAATTTGAGGCAAAATGGTTTCATTCATTTCTGAATTTGGGCTTGAGGAAAACACATGGTTTGCTAGGAGATACGAACTTCGTGAATCATGGATACCAGCCTACTTCAGAGGTGTTTTTTTGGGTGAGACTCTAAGAACCACTTCAAGGTCAGAGAGTGCTAACTCGTTTTTCAATCACTTTATTGGCTACAAACATGCTTTGGTGGAGTTTTGGATTAGGATTGGTACAGCCCTAGAAGAACAACGTCAGAATGAACTCAAGGATGACCATGAGTGCCTCAATTCTATGCCTCCATTGATTACATCTTGGGAGATTGAGAAGCATGCTAGTCTGGTCTTCACCCATGAGGTTTTCAAATATTTTCAGAAGGAGGTGCGTGCAGCTAGAGATCATTGCTTGATTGAAAGCATATCACACGAAGGTGATGTGAGAACCACGGTTATAGGTGGTGACCGCTCTTCGAAGTCTCGAGAAGTTCAATTCAACACAACATCCATGAGTGGTCATTGCTCTTCCATGTTATTTCAGACACGTGGAATTCCATGCCGACATATCATTGTTGTTTTGTAACATCCCAAATTTCCAATTTGGAATGTTATACATTAGATCATCATGCATATCATATTTTATTTGCTTTTGGGTTTTGATCCTAGAAAATTCTAAGCAACTCAAGGACCCACGGAGAGAGTTGGGGATTTCGTTATTTTCATATTTGAGTTTCTCAAATTTTGAAAATAGGATCATTGGATTTTATTTATTTTATCATCAATTATTTCTATTACAAAAATATGAGAGAGGGAATAAAATGAATTTCCCAAAATATAAAATATTGAGGATTTAATAAAAAAATCAAATAAGATTTATTTCGGAGTTTTTCGGTATTTTTTATTTAATTTAGGAAAAATACGCGTTTTTCAAAGTTGTATTTTGGGCCCAAATAAATGTTCACTTTATCGGGCTTGATTTTAGAAACCCAGGAAAATTTATTTCATGATTTTTGGAGTCCGTTTAGTATTTCTTTTTATTTTTCTTCCGAGCATAATTATTTATAAAAAAAAGAAACCGACTATGGGCCGTACCCGAGCGGTACTCCGCCCGGGGGCGCTTTTAAATAGCAAGGCACCCGGCGCCCCAGCCCATAACCGCGCCCGCGCCCGAAACCCTAGCCCGCCGCCCCCGCCGGACCCGCCGCCGACTCGCCGGAGCTGCACGCCGCCCGAGGTTCGCCGCCGCCTCGACTTCCATGCCGAATTTTTATAAAAAAAAAGAAAATATATATATATATATTTTTTTTGTCGGTTTTATTTTCGATTTTTATTATTTATTTTAATATTATTTTATTATTTTAATTATTTTAAGATTAGGTTAATTAACGATTAATCTGTTCGTCGTTTTTCTTTTTCGTCGAATTTTCCGCGGTTATTTTCTGATCGCGATTTCTGATCCGATTTTTGTTTTAGTATAACTTTTCGCTCGTTTATCAGAATCAGGCGATTCAAGCGCCTGGAGTTTCGTCTCAAAACCCTCTTTCCGAATAATCAACTTAAACAAGTATTTCTACTGTAAAATTTGACTTAGATCCAGATTACTAGAACGAAGTTGTTTTCTTTTACCGTTTGACTTTCTTTGCTTCGTTCGATTTGATTTCTTTTGCCAACCGGAGTTCTTAAGTTGAACCTTCTGGTTAAATCTCTTATTTGAGTTTTACCTGTGCATTAGATGAGTACTTATTGTATGCTTGTTTGTTTGTCTGCGATAGAGTACCCGGAGTGCGCCCCCTGTTACTTCGAATCTCTAGGTTTCGCGGATCATCAGCAAGGCAAGTAACACTTTGATCATACCTTTTCTACAACCCAGTTTTATTGCATTAGATCAATCCTCACACATTGCATGATTAGGATCTAATTAAATTGTGGGATGGGAAGTAGATGAGGTAGTACCTATTACCTGTTTATTATCAAACCTTTGGGAGTTATTTCTACGTTTGCTTATTATGCCATGTCATGCTAGTAGAGGTGGATTGGGTGAGTGATATCCATGACAGATGTGAGATTGTTAATTAATGGTTTATCTAAGGTGGCAACCTAAACACACATCTGGGTGGATTGAGGCACCTGGGTATTCCAGGACTTGCCTGTTTTTCTTTTGGACCGCCACCCAGGCTCAAAGGGATCATGAGATTATTCATACTAGAAACTTCCGTGTGCAGCCACAAGCCATTATGGGCTCTGGCATAGTTGATTAAGTCGTGTGAACTCTTACAGGGTAGACTAGAAGATTTAGGGAAAAGTAGGTGTACCGGTCTATCCATCGTAAGGTGCTAGCGCTTCTGAAAGACTGTGTCTCGGTCATCCGTTTCTCAAACACCATGTAGTGCGAGAAATCCAACGGAGGCGATCGAGTCTTGTGGGGAAAAGTGCGCAAACCTCTGCAGAGTGTAATAAACTAATCATGGTTAGCCGTGTCCCCGGTTATGGACATATTGAGTATCTAGTACCTAGATTATCATGTGAATCTCAACATGTTACTCTAAAGTTAATTTTGTTGGGTTTGTTAAATAATGATGCTTAATTGGGATTGAGAATGCTGTCAACCATTCTCAATGTTTAACAACCACCATGATAGTAATTAAATTTATTCCTTTGAAGTAGGGAAAAATTGGCTTTACGCAAAAACTGTAACCATAGAGCTTTCCACCAGCCAAATATGCATATAGTATAGTTGTTTCATTCCATTACTCTCTATGTGTTACCTTGCCAGCATATTCCATGTGCTGACCCGTTCTCGGGCTGCAACGCTAATGTTGCAGACTTTTCAGACGACGACTAAGGAGTTTTTAGGTCGTGGTTCTATACTCAGTGATGCCATTGGAGTTGATGGACTCACTTATCTTCCAAGCCTTCCGCTGTTATCGTTATTAGATGGCCTTAAGCTATATTTAATGTAATAAGTTCTCTTTTGAGACACTCGATGTAATAAGTGTGTGATTGCTACTCTGCTATAAATCCTCCGAGTACTGTGTGGTGTCAGCATTACTGATCCAGGGATGACACCGGAGCACAGAGATCAGACTGTTTGAGGTCTGGTCGCTACAGAGATGGTATCAGAGCACACGCTGACTGTAGGACATGACCACTAAGCTAAAAGACCTAGATCACTACTCACTCTCTTCTCTTCTGAGTTCTCATCTTTTCTACTCTTTAGGATGGCGGATGCAAGGAACAAGTTCACACAACCAGATGAAGATACACCCTTTGGACGCCACTTGAAGGAAGTCACTAGATACCTGAACATAGGAGTACCAAGCTTCACGGGAACCTACAACACCACTTTACCTGAAGAAGAGCGCTGGATGATTCAAGTTCAGGTTCCAGGAAGGACGTTCATGCCAGTCACTGAGCCCATAGAGTTTTCTTTTGATGCACCAACTTGGAGTCTAGGAAAGAGTATGGCAGCTCACATCGCCATGGGACGCATTGGAGAAGTCTACCGCAAGGATCTCAAGGATACTATCTACCAGATTTGCAGACGCCGAGATGAACACTGGGAGATGATCAGCACCAGGAAAGATAGATCAATTGCAGCTTTTATCCAGGAGTTAAACCAGCACATTCGACGATAGGAGAATCAGATGTGCGCCGACATGATAGATCTGAAGAAGGCTAAGACTAGAATCAAGGAACTGGAGGAAGAACTCAAGGCTACACGTGAAGATTATGAAGAAGAAATTTAAGTATTGGTGGAGAAGAATGATGACCTGATCAAGAAGATTGGAATATTTATGGGAGGCCCGACACCAGTAGATGAAGACGAAGAACCCAAGGAGATTAGCCCGGAAGACTACATCATCATCGACGGCACCGACTTGGAAGCAGATAGTAGCAATGATGACTATGTTGATGAAGCTGGAGCCGATATCATGGAGTCTACAACCGTAGAATATTTCTAGTAGACCAGCTCACCAGTAGTAGTAGTCCACCATGTAAATTTAGTACTCCGAGCACTGTTGCGATAGCTAGATCGATTGTATGCCTTTGTTTGATTGAATGAAGTGAATTGTTTGCTTTTGCCTCATGTGCTATGGGTAGTGTTTTCTCTTTAGACCCCCTCTATTCTTATATCTCATCTTTTCTAAACCCTCAGATGCCTCCGAGACGTGACCCCGGATTTTCCTTTCCACCGGAGCTCACCCAGTTGATCCAGCAGCAGAACACCTTGATGCAGTTGCTAGTTCAGAATCAGAATCAGGGGAACAACAACAACAACCCACCATCACCACTACCACCTGTTGACCACTTAGCCCGTTTTCTTAGGCTGAATTCGCCAGTGTTTTCCAGTAGCACCGAGCCGATAGTAGCAGATGATTGGCTCCGCAAGACAGCTAGGGAGTTGACCACAGCAGGATGCACAGATGCGGAGAAGGTGAAGTTTGCCGCACATCAGTTAGAAGGACCCGCAGCATCATGGTGGGAGAATTTCACAGCCACCTTCCCAGTCGACACTGTCACATGGGACCAGTTTCAGCAGGCTTTTCGTACTGCCCATGTTTCAGCAGGAGCAATGGCCATGAAGAAGCGTGAGTTTCGTAACTTGCGCCAAGGAGGACGGACGGTTGGCCAGTATGTGGAGGAGTTTAGTAAGCTAGCACGTTATGCCCCAGATGACGTTGCTACAGATGCAGCTAAGCAGGAGAAATTCCTGGAAGGACTGAATGATGAGTTGAGTATGCAGTTGATGGTAGCCACCTTCAACAACTACCAGGAGTTGGTAGATCGTGCTCTTATGATCGAAGGGAAGCAGCAGCAAATTGAGAACCGCAAGAGGAAGTATGGACAAGGAAAGTATAATTCAGGAGCTCAGCAGAAGCCACGTTTTACCCCTAGACCGGGAGGACATTTTCAGCATACCCATGGAGTAGGTAGCTCGCACAATCACAATGGCACCAAGAATGGTAATGGGAATGGAGGGAGAAATGGATAGAACCGCAACACCCCATCAACCCCAGCCAAGAGAGATCTGAGTCAAGTCACCTGTTTCAAGTGTTCCAAGACCGGACATTACGCTAATGAATGTCCTGAAGGCCAAAACGGCAATGGAAGCTCTGGAAAGAAGCCGAACCCTTTCAACAGGGGACAGGTGAACCACGTTAATGTGGAGGAGGTTGAAGCTCAGCCCGATGCAGTAATAGGGAAGTTTTTGGTTAAGTCATTTACTGCACTCGTTCTTTTGATACTGGTGCATCGCATTCATACATATCAAGGGGATTTGTGGAAAAGTATAGCCTGCCCACTAGGGTTCTTAAAACACCTATGCTAGTAAGCTCGCCAGGAGCAGAGTACATGGCCAGTCAAGGATGTTTTCAAGTGCCATTAAGTATAGGAAGGCATGTTTTCCCAACGGATTTAATTATTCTGGAATCCCAAGGTTTGGATGTAATTCTCGGTATGGATTGGTTGTCGATGTATGGAGGAAACATCGATTGCGCCAGTAAGACAATTTTTCTCACAACGCCAGAAGGAAGAAGGATCAAGTATGTATCCCGACATGCGCCAAACAGGACACAAGTAAATTCTTTATTGGGAGTTGTGCAAGAGGAAGTACCAGTGGTAAAGGATTTTCCTGGCGTATTTCCAGAGGAGTTGCCAGGGATGCCACCGGATAGAGACATTGAGTTTTTGATTGAGCTTTTGCCAGGCACTGGGCCAATATCGAAGAGACCATACAGGATGCCCGCAAAGGATTTGGTGGAAATTAAGAAGCAGATTAAGGAGTTACTGGATAAAGGTTACATTCGCCCAAGTTCTTCGCCTTGGGGATCACCAGTACTTCTAGTGGAGAAGAAGGATGGATCGTTAAGAATGGTTGTTGATTATCGAGGATTGAACGAAGTAACAATCAAAAACAAGTAACCGCTACCAATGATCAATGATCTGTTTGATCGATTGCAAGGGGCTAAAGTGTTTTCCAAGATCGATTTGTGATCAGGGTACCATCAGTTGAAGATTCGAGAGTAGGACATACCTAAGACAACATTTACCACAAGATATGGACTATATGAGTATACCATTATGTCATTTGGACTGACTAACGCACCTGCCTATTTTATGAACATGATGAACAAAGTGTTTATGGAGTTTTTGGATAAGTTCGTCATAGTGTTCATTGATGATATCCTGGTTTATTCGAAGAATGAAGAGGAGCATAAGGAGCATTTGCGTTTGGTACTTGGAAAGCTCAGAGAACACCAATTATATGCCAAGTTCAGCAAATGTGAGTTTTGGTTGAAGAAAGTAGGATTCCTCAGACACGTTATATCCGGAGAAGGTATAGCAGTAGATCCCGCTAAAGTTGAAACCGTGACCAAGTGGGAAGCCCCAACAACAGTTGGAGAGATCCGGAGTTTTCTTGGACTCGCAGGATACTACCAGAGGTTTATTGAGAATTTTTCAAAGATTGCGAAGCCTATGACGGAGTTGTTGAAGAAAGATACCAAGTTCATATGGACTGAGCAGTGTGAGGCTAGTTTCCAGGAGTTGAAGAAACGCTTGGTTACCTCACCAGTGTTGATTTTGCCAGATCAAACCGAGGATTATGAGGTGTATTGCGACGCTTCACGTCGAGGATTTGGAGCAGTGCTTATGCAGGAAGGAAGAGTTGTTTCGTATGCTTCACGACAACTGAAGCCTCACGAATTGAATTATGCCACGCATGATTTGGAGTTAGCAGCCGTAGTGCATGCATTGAAGACGTGGAGACATTTCCTCATTGGAAATCATTGTGAGGTGTACACGGATCACAAGAGTTTGAAGTACATTTTCACGCAGAAGGAGTTGAACCTCGGACAAAAGAGATGGTTGGAGCTCATCAAGGATTATGATATGAGATTGCATTACCATCCCGAAAAAGCTAATGTAGTAGCTGACGCATTGAGCCGTAAGAGTCATGTCAATACACTAATGACGGAAGAAATACCAAAGGAGTTAGCCGAGGATCTTTGTGAACTAGGTTTGGAGATAGTTCCGAGAGGCTATGTGGCAGCATTGGAGATTCAGTCAACATTGATGGATAAAATCAGAGAGGCTCAGAAATCTGACAAGGAGATTGCTTCTATAAAAGAGAAAATGAGCCAAGGAAAAGCTAAAGGATTTCGTGAGGATGAGCACGACACCCTATGGTTTGAAGACCGTGTTTATGTACCCAATGACCCGGAGATCAGAAAGTTGATTCTGCAAGAGGCACATGATTCACCGTATTCGATTCACCCAGGAAATACCAAGATGTATTTAGATTTGAAGGACATTTTCTGGTGGACCGGAATGAAGAAGGATATTGCGGAGTATGTAGCAGTTTGTGACGTATGTCAGAGAGTAAAGGCAGAGCATCAGAAGCCAGCAGGATTGTTGCAACCATTGCCGATACCCGAATGGAAGTGGGATAAGCTAGGCATGGATTTTATCACGGGATTACCAAGGACTCGTTCAGGCTATGACTCGATTTGGGTTGTAGTTGATCGATTGACGAAGGTAGCTCATTTCATCCCAGTAAAGACCACTTAAACCAGTGCTAAGTTGGCAAAGATATACATGACCAGGATCGTATGTCTGCATGGAGTTCCGAGGAGTATCGTATCAGATAGAGGAACCCAGTTTACCTCAAAGTTCTGGAAGCAGTTGCATGAGACTTTGGGTACTAGGCTAGAATTTAGTACAACTTTTCATCCGCAGACAGATGGACAGACCGAGAGAGTCAATCAGATTTTGGAGGATATGCTGAGAGCTTGTGCGCTAGATTATGGATCTAGTTGGGACGATAATTTGCCATATGCAGAGTTCTCTTACAATAATAGCTATCAGACCAGTTTGATGATGGCCCCTTTCAAAGCTTTGTACGGAAGGAGGTGCAGGACACCGTTGTCATGGGACGAAATTGGAGACTGCCAGTTGTTTGGACCAGATCTGATTAAAGAGTCTGAACAGAAGGTGAAGTTGATTCGCGATAGGCTCAAGGTAGCCCAGTCCAGGCAGAAGAGCTACGCAGATTCTAAACGCAAGGAGACAGTTTACGAAGTCGGAGACAGAGCTTATCTTCGAGTATCCCCACTTCGAGGGATTAAGCGCTTTGGAGTTAAGGGGAATTTAGCGCCACGATTTGTAGGGCCATATCGAGTTTTGGAGCGTATGGGAGAAGTGGCCTACAAGTTGGAATTGCCAGAAGGAATGATAGGAGTTCATGATGTGTTCCATGTTTCTCAGTTGAAGAAGTGTCACGCGGAGATGGCTGACATACCTTTGAGAGACACAGTGCCATTGGAAGCAATTCAGTTGGATAACAATTTGACCTATGAGGAGAAACCAGTCAAGATTCTCGAGTTTGCCAGCCGAGTCACTCGCAGCAAGGTTATCAAGTTTTGCAAAGTTCGGTGGAGCCACCACACAGAGGATGAAGCCACCTGGGAGCGAGAGGAAGATTTGCTCAAGGACCACCCTCACCTATTTTCTAGCCAACCCGAGTCTCGAGGGCGAGATTCATCTTAAGGTGGGTAGGTTTGTAACATCCCAAATTTCCAATTTGGAATGTTATACATTATATCATCATGCATATCATATTTTATTTGCTTTTGGGTTTTGATCCTAGAAAATTCTAAGCAACTCAAGGACCCACGGAGAGAGTTGGGGATTTCGTTATTTTCATATTTGAGTTTCCCAAATTTTGAAAATAGGATCATTGGATTTTATTTATTTTATCATAAATTATTTCTATTACAAAAATATGAGAGAGGGAATAAAATGACTTTCCCAAAATATAGAAATATTGAGGATTTAATAAAAAAATCAAATAAGATTTATTTCGGAGTTTTTCGGTATTTTTTATTTAATTTAGGAAAAATACGCGTTTTTCAAAGTTGTATTTTGGGCCCAAATAAATGTTCACTTTATCGGGCTTGATTTTAGAAACCCGGGAAAATTTATTTCATGATTTTTGGAGTCCGTTTAGCATTTATTTTTATTTTTCTTCCGAGCGTAATTATTTATAAAAAAACGAAACCGACTATGGGCCGTACCCGAGCGGGACTCCGCCCGGGGGCGCCTTTAAATAGCGAGGCACCCGGCGCCCCAGCCCATAACCGCGCCCGCGCCCGAAACCCTAGCCCGCCGCCGCCGCCGCCGGACCCGCCGCCGACTCGCCGGAGTTGCACGCCGCCCGAGGTTCGCCGCTGCCTCGACTTCCGTGCCGAATTTTTATAAAAAAAAGAAAAGAAATATATATATATATATTATTTTATTTTCATCGGTTTTATTTTCGATTTTTTTTATTTATTTTAATATTATTTTATTATTTTAATTATTTTCGGATTAGGTTAATTAACGATTAATCTGTTTGTCGTTTTTCTTTTTCGTCGGATTTTCCGCGGTTATTTTCTGATCGCGATTTCTGATCCGATTTTCGTTTTACTACAACTTTTCGCTGGTTTATCGGAATCAGGCGATTCAAGCGCCTGAAATTTCGTCTCGAAACCCTCTTTCCGAATAATCAACTTAAACAAGTTTTTGCTACTGTAAAATTTGACTTAGATCCAGATTACTAGAACGAAGTTGTTTTCTTTCGCCGTTTAACTTTCTTTGCTTCGTTCGATTTGATTTCTTTTGCCAACCGGAGTTCTTAAATTGAACCTTCTGGTTAAATCTCTTATTTGAGTTTTACCTGTGCATTAGATGAGTACTTATTGTATGCTTGTTTGTTTGTCTGCGATAGAGTACCCGGAGTGCGTCGCCTGTTACTTCGAATCTCTAGGTTTCGCGGATCATCAGCAAGGCAAGTAACACTTTGATCATACTTTTTCTACAACCCAGTTTTATTGCATTAGATCAATCCTCACACATTGCATGATTAGGATCTTATTAAATTGTGGGATGGGAAGTAGATGAGGTAGTACCTATTACCTGTTTATTATCAAACCTTTGGGAGTTATTTCTACGTTTGCTTATTATGCCATGCTATGCTAGTAGACGTGGATTGGGTGAGTGATATCCATGACAGATGTGAGATTGTTAATTAATGGTTTATCTAAGGTGGCAACCTAAACACACATCTGGGTGGATTGAGGCACCTGGGTATTCCAGGACTTGCCTGTTTTTCTTTTGGACCGCCACCCAGGCTTAAAGGGATCATGAGACTATTCATACTACAAACTTCCGTGTGCAGCCACAAGCTATTATGGGCTCTAGCATAGTTGACTAAGTTGTGCGAACTCTTACAGTGGTAGACTAGCAGATGTAGGGGATGTAGGTGGTATGGTCTACCCGATCGTAAGGTGCTAGCGCTTCTGAAATACTATGTCTCGGTCATCTGTCTTCTCAAACACCATGTAGTGTGAGAAACCAAACGGAGGCGATCGAGTCTTGTGGGGAAAAGTGTGCAAACCTCTGCAGAGTGTAATAAACTAATCATGGTTAGCCGTGTCCCCGGTTATGGACATCTTGAGTATCTAGTACCTGGATTATCATGTGAATCTCAACATGTTACTATAAATTAATTTTGTTGGGTTATGTTTAATGATGATGCTTAATTGGGATTGAGAATGCTGTCAACCATTATCACTGTTTAACAACCACCATGATAGTTAAATAAATCTATTCCTTTAAAGTAGGGAAAAATTGGCTTTACGCAAAACTGTAACCATAGAGCTTTCCACTAGCCAAATATGCATATAGTATAGCTGTTTCGTTCCATTACTCTCTATGTGTTACCTTGCCAGCATATTCCATGTGCTGACCCATTTTCGGGCTGCAACGTTAATGTTGCAGACTCTTCAGACGATGATTAAGGAGTTTTTAGGTCATGGTTCTATACTCAGTGATGCCGTTGGAGTTGATGGACTCACTTATCTTCCAAGCCTTCCACTATTATCGTTATTAGATGGCCTTAAGCCATATTTATTGTAATAAGTTCTCTTTTGAGACACTCGATGTAATAAGTGTGTGATTGCTAGTCTGCTATAAATCCTCCGTGTACTGTGTGGTGTCAGCATTGCTGATCCAGGGATGACCCTGGAGCACAGAGATCAGACTGTTTGAGGTCTGGTCGCTACATGTTTTGAGAGGTGCAAAGATGAATGAGCTACCTAGCCATTTTATTCTAGATAGGTGGAAGAAAACAGTTAACAGGAGGGTACTATATGATAGCTACGGCAACTTGCTTGAAGAGAATGAAAGTAGTTCCTCTGATTTGGCAAAGCGAAAAATGGTTTCTGAGATACACCAAGCAGTGGATGATACAATTAGGTTGGCTGAACACTCTCCTGAAGAATTGGAAGCAATAAGAAACATTCTCGTCGACATGAAAAGAAATGTTTCTGAAAGGGTTGTTGCCAATCATCCTAGTAGACAAGATGAGTTTGAGGCATATATTGGTTGTACTATGCCTAATCAAGTTGAAATTCATCCACCAACAGATGTCCATACAAAAGGGAGATGCAAAAGAATTAAGGGGCACTTAGACAAGGGTGGGCATCAAAATAAGGATGTAGAAGGGAAGCAAAATAAGGATGGAGAGGGGAAGAAAAATATTGGTGGACAAAAAAAGAAAGTGCCTAGAACGTGCAAGAAGTGTAAGCAAGTTGGCTTCCATGATAGCCGTAATTGCCCTAACAATAACTAAGAAAACTACTGGTACTTTTCATGACCATACAATTTATTTTCTTTCAAAAATGTATACATAGACACAAACTTATCTGTTTATGTCAAACTGTGGGTCTTGTTCCAACTCCACGATGCATTTCGAAACGACAACTTTGCATTGAAGCTCATGTGTTGGACGGATTTTACATGAACTTTCCGCTTATATTTCCTAGGAGATTATTATTTTATTTCCAAATATTGTAGTTCTGTTGAATATTTATGTCTGAATATTGTATTTCTGAATATTTATGTCTGAAGATTCATCAAAATGGCCAGAGAGAAATTTTGTTTCGCGATGCAAGAATAATATTTCGCATGGCAAGTTGTTTGCTCCAGTTTACTGTGTACAAGTGATGTTGAAATCATCGCCTGCTTATGTCAAGTGTGGGAAAGGTTTGTAGATAATAGAGGGCATTGAGCTTACCAGGATCCCCCTGCCTACTCCTCCTGCTGCTATCTTTTGGCTGGCAACTGTTCGCTTTTACTGAAAAGGGTTAGACTTAGACAGGATAATAAGGCACAAGAGGTTCATTGGTTAACATTGCATCCTGTTGGTTTTAGCACATGTGGCTTACGGAATTCTGAAATTAGAAAGACAAAAGATGTTAAATCACCAGTGCATGCCTCACTTGTAACAAGGGAATATTTCTGCAACCAATTCACATTCATTCTGTAAATCTGCAAATTCAGTATGTACAGCAGTAGCAAAAGAGCAAATATTTCTTGTATATATCCAAATTAATTCAAGTGTTTTTTGAAACTGTTGTTTGTACAGCCAAATATTTCAGTATGTAGCAACATGTTCATACTTAAATGTACATCCAAATCGACGTGGATAGCAAAACAACAACAGTAGCAAGAGCAAATGTTTCTGTATGTACATCGACTCACGTGTTTTTTGAATACCCACTTTCACTTTCACTTCAGGTGAAGTAAAACAACAAAGATTTATCTTATCTGTACATCACCATTCAGTCAGCTACACAGCAAGAACACCAACGATTTTAATCTACAGCAAAACAACAGCTCCAGAGGGCAAGCAAGTTGCTGGGTCGCCGTCGCATGGAGGCAGCGCCGCCGGCCGCCGCCACTGGGTCTCCCTCGCCTGGGCCAGCGCCAGGTCGTTGGGTCATGGACGTCGCCTTGGCCAGGGTCATCTCGGTGGCCGTCTCGTCGCCGTTGGGTGGGGATACCGCCAGCATGCGCCAGATCACCTGGGGGCATCGCGGTCGCATCGTTGCTCCACCGTGGCCTCCAAGTCGCCGTCGCTAGGGGTGCGGCACCGGCCTCCAAGTCGCAGTCCAGTAGCCGCCGCCAAGACTCACCCTCGCCTGGGTTGAGATTCTTTTGCTTGTTTCTTTTCTTTCTAGTTCGCTAAATCTTTCACAAGACAGAACGTAAGCACGGGGGGTTAAATGCAAAAGAATTGTTAAGTGGATGGCCATATTCCCACCTCCGATCTCTGTTGTACGTCCTCGATCCGATGGGCTAGGATGATAGTTTTCAGTTTTTACTGATCAAGCGTTTTCACTTGATACTTCGCCATGATTTTTACATCGGGATATGAATTTACCCCAATTATCTCTTCAGGCTTCCTCCCGTACCTCGGTCATAGGACCACGACCCGGGGTCAGCGTAAAAGAGAGGCTCACATTCCCTGCAGCCGTGATGGATGGCCCGGTGTACCAGCTTCTCAAGAACCCCATGATTGGAGGGAATAGCGGCCAAAGCGCCATGCACTACCCCGAGTGATGGAAGATGCCGCTCCTTTGCGCTTCGTACCAAAGAAATATCAGCATCTGGCGAAACGCATGAAGGTTCCGCCTAGTGAAGAATTCAATGTTCTCACTATAGGTGTGTTTGAGGATGATAGCGAGTCTCTTCACTTCCCCAAAGAAGATGCGCCAGAAGTGGATCTGGTCCACCTTAGATCAGGTCGCCAGTTAGCTGATTGGAAGTAAACTCGCCCTCGATGCGGCTATATCTCCTACGTGTCGAAGCACGACTTAGAGGCATAACCGCATTGAAAGCAATGTCGCAAGTAAGGTAATCTTCACAACAACCCATGTAAATAGATAATAGGGGAAAAGGTACATAGTTGGCTTACACTCGCCACGTCACACAAATACATGAATAACATTACAATCATCCAATACACTCATGGTCCGACTACGGTACCAAAATAAAAGATCAACCCCAACATGCGACACGGTCCCGATCGCCCCAACTGGGCACCACTACTGATCATCAGGGAAAGACACATAGTAACGGCGAGAGTCTTCGTCGAACTCCCACTTGAGCTCAAGCGCATCATCTGGAAGAATCATCGGTCCCTGCATCTGGTTTGGAAGTAATCTGTGAGTCACGGGGACTCAGCAATCTCGCACCCTCGCGATCAAGACTATTTAAGCTTATAGGTAAGGCAAGGTAATATGTGGAGCTGCAGCAAGCGACTAGCATATATGGTGGCTATCCTGTTCGCAAAAGAGAGCGAGAAGAGAAGGCAAAGCACGAACGAAGAACTATGATCAAGAAGTGATCCTAGAACAACCTACGTCAAGCATTACTCCAACACCGTGTTCACTTCCCGGACTCCGCCGAGAAGAGACCATCACGGTTACACGTTGATTCATTTTAATTAAGTTAAGTTTCATGTTATCTACAACCGGACATTAACAAATTCCCATCTGCCCATAACCGCGGGCACGGCTTTCGAAAGTTCAAATCCCTGCAGGGGAGTCCCAACTTAGCCCATCACAAGCTCTCACGGTCAACGAAGGATATTCCTTCTCCCAAGACATTCCGATCAGACTCGGCATCCCGGTTACAAGACATCCTCGACAATGGTAAAACAAGTCCAGCAAGACCACCCGCTGTGCCGACAAATCCCGATAGGAGCTGCACATATCTCGTTCTCAGGGCACACCGGATAAGCTAAGCGTACGGGAGCCAACGTAACCCAAGTTGCCAAGGGACGGCCCCGCACGGTGCTCTGGGTTGGACCAACACTTAGAGAAGCACTGGCCCGGGGGTTTAAAATAAAGATGACCCTTGAGTCCCGAAACCCAAGGGAAAAGGCTAGGTGGCGAATGGTAAAACCAAGGTTGGGCCTTGCTGGAGGAGTTTTATTCAAGGCGAACTGTCAAGGGGTTCCCATTATAACCCAACCGCGTAAGGAACGCAAAATCCGGGAACATAACACCGATATGACGGAAACTAGGGCGGCAAGAGTGGAACAAAACACTAGGCAGAAGGCCGAGCCTTCCACCCTTTACCAAGTATATAGATGCATTAAGATAACAAGATAATATAATGATATCCCAACAAGTAAACAATGTTCCAACAAGGAACGATCTCCAATCTTCACCTGCAACTAGCAACGCTATAAGAGGGGCTGAGCAAAGCGGTAACATAGCCAATCAACGGTTTGCTAGGACATGGTGGGTTAGAGGTTTGACATGGCAATTTGGGAGGCATGATAAGCAAGTGGTAGGTATCGTAGCATAGGCATAGCAAAAGAGCGAGCATCTAGCAAGCAAAGATAGAAGTGATTTCGAGGGTATGATCATCTTGCCTGCAAAGTTGTCAGAGTTGACTTGATCCTCGTAAGCAAACTCAACGGGCTCCTCGTTAGCGAACTCGTCTCCCGGCTCTACCCAAACAAGACAAACAAGCAAAAGGAACACAATCAACCACGTGCAAAGCTCAAACAACATGATGCAAACATGGTATGCTATGCGGGATGCGGATGTGATGCATATGCAAGATTTGACAAGGAATGATTGAACCTGGCCTCAACTTGGAAATCCAAGAGTGCCACTGGAAAGGTGAGGTGATTTCGGTTGAAATTGATATAAAGATCACCGGAATCGGATGCACGGTTTGGAAATGGCAAGCAAAACAAATATGGCACCGGTCTGCGATAACAGCAAGTAGCCATCTAAATGCATCAAGATAAATATGCTACAGCACTCAAACATGACAACAAAATACATGGCAGGGATCCACTCATGATGCTTGACAAAAGATGAACACTGAGCTACGGCCAATTCATCCATTAACAGGTTCAAACAAGCATGGCAAAAGTGCAAATGATAACAGGTTTCAGACTTAGTGAAATTAACACAAGTCTGGAATTTAACATCAGGTAGCACACTTTGGAGCATGAAAACTATATGCTACAGGAACTTAACATGGCAAAGCAAGGCATGACATGAAGCTACTCAAAGCACTTAACAAAAGTCCCTTAGTGACCTTGAGCCAAAAGGGATCAGAAAATACAATTGCAAGCATGTGAACATGGCAAAAACATAATCAGATTACAGACTTAGTGAAAAACTGGAGCATGCAAATCTGTTAACGAGTAGGCATGTTCACGAGCTCGATGCACTCACTACAGAGCATGGCATGACAAACTAAGCATACACCCATCAAGAATACATATCATAGAAGCTAGAAATGGCAAGAACAACAACATAGCATGCACGGATCAATAACAACATCCTCGGCAAAATCGCTAACAAGTCAACAATCTGCCAGGATTCACGAAATAGCAAAAGTAGAGCTCGATTGACTCAAGCTAGGGTGCTCCATAATTGCAAACAAAGACATGGATGGATAGAGCACCACAATGTTAACAAATCATCCTTACTGATCATCCTCAAAAGAGGCACGGATCACTAGGAAACAACATGAACATATGGCATAATGACAAAAAAGGACAAGGACTTGAGAAATTCTAAGTCCCTGAAATCAGCATTAACGAATGCACTACTTTGCAAGCTTGTGCTAGTCACCACACATATCACAAAAATACATGGTAAGCACCTCTGTAAAGATGGCATGGCATATAACAAAACTCATGTAGAGCTCAGGAGCATATCATGCACACATTAATCATGGCAAAAATGACAAATAGCTATTTGATGAAACAGATCTGACAATTTCCACATAGCCTCTTCCAACAGCATTTCTTGTAACATCCCAAATTTTCAATTTGGAATGTTATACACTAGATCATATGCATATCATATTTTCTTGCATTTTGGTTGATCCTAGAAATTTCACGCAACTCAAGGACCCTCGGAGAGAGTTGGAGATTTCGTTATTTTCATATTTGAGAGTTCTCTCGAATTTTGAAAATAGGATCATTTGATTTATTTATTTTATCTTCAATAATTTTTCCGGTGTCAAATATATGAGAGAGGGAATAATATGACTTTCCCAAATTTAGGAAAAATGAAGATATAATAAATAGATCAATTTTGCTTTCCGGTGTTTATTTGCATTTTATTTGGATAGGGAAAAATGCGCGTTTTCAAAAATTGCATTTTAGGTCCGGAGAAAAGTTCATTTTGTTCGGCTCATTTTTAGGAGTCGGGGAAAATTTACTTTAGATTTTTCGGAGTTCGTTTAGATCCCTTTTTTGTTTTTTTTCTGCGCGAGGAAACTATTAAAAAAAATTGAGCAGCGCCTTGGGCCAAAGGCCCAAGCCAAGCCACCTACCGCCGCGCTCCCAGGCGCCAGGCGCCGAGCCAGGAGCCGGTGTCGCCGCCGCCTCTTGCTAGGACCGAATCCTTTTAGGATTCTAGGGCGCCCCCTTGTCCTTTTCCTTATTCCGTTTATTTTCTAGATCTTTCCTACTCCTATTCTAATTCCTTGTCCTCTACCCCAAGTAAACCCCTCCCCTCCCCAATATAAATACCCAAGCACCCCCCCCTCTAAACACATCAAATCAAAGCTCTCCTCCACACCGCGCCTTGCACCGCCGCCGCGCCGCATCACACCGCGCCCTGCGTCACCGCCGCCGCGCCGCATCACACCCGCGCCCCTGCGTCACCGCCGCCGCCGCCACCCGCGCCGCCGCCCCACACTCGCCCCCCCGCCGCCGCACCTTACCGCCGCCGCCCCCACACCCGCGCCGCCGCCGCACCTTACGCCGCCGCCCCACACCCGCGCCGCCGCACCTTGCCGCCGCCACCCCACACCCGCGCCGCCGCCGCACCTTACCGCCGCCGCCCCACCCGCGCCGCCGCCGCACCTTGCCCACGCCGCCGCCCGCCGGAGCCCCTCACCGGAGACCTCGCCAAGGTTGCCCCGCGCTACATCTATTCTTTTTCTCGGATCGTTTTCTTCTAATCGTTCCGATTCTTTTCTTCTCTAAACCGTTCCGGTTTTCTAGATCGGTTTTTTCGATCGGTTTTCTTCTCCGAAACCCTAGATCGGATTCGTTTTCTTCTCCGATTTAGTTGCCTTTGGACCGTTCGCCGGACCGTTCGTCCTAACGAACGTGATCACCGGATTCTTCTAGGTTAACGACGTCCGTTCGTTTAACCGTTCTTCTTTTTCTTTTCGTCGGATTTATTCCGCGATCGCGATCTCAGATCCGATCTTCTTTCTAGTCTTTCTTTTCGCTCGTTTATCGGAATCAGGTGATTCAAGCGCCTGGAGTTTCGTCTCGAAACCGCCGTTCCGTCTAATCAACTTGAACAAGCTTTTGTTACAGTAAAATTTTGACCTAGTTTCAACTTGCTAGAACCGAGTTGTTTTCTTCCGCCGTTTGTTTTTCGTTCTTTCTTTGCAACCGGAGTTCTTAAGTTGAACTACCTGGTTCGATCTCTTGTTCGAGTTTTACCTGTGCATTAGATGAGTACTTATTGTATGCTTGTTGTTTGTCTGCGATAGATTACCGGATTGCGCCGCTTGTTACTTCGAAACCCTAGGACTCGCGGATCATCAGCAAGGCAAGTAACACTTTGATCATACCTTTTCTACAACCCATGTTTTATTGCATTAGATCAATCCTCACACATTGCATGATTAGGATCTAATTAAATTGTGGGATGGGAAGTAGATGAGGTAGTACCTATTACCTGTATTATTATGAAACCTTTGGGAGTTACTCTACGTTTGCTTATATTATGCCATGCTATGCTAGTAGACGTGGATTGGGTGGTGATATCCATGACAGATGTGAGATTGATAATTTTAATGGTTTATCTAAGGTGGCAACTTAAACACACATCTGGGTGGATTGAGGCACCTGATGTCTATCAGGACTTGCCTGTTTTTTTTGGACCGCCACCCAGGCTCAAAGGGATCATAAGATAATTCATGCTAGAAACTTCCGTGTGCAGCCACATGCTACTATGGGCTCTAGCATAGTTGACTAAGTTGTGCGAACTCTTACGGGGTGGACTAGCAGATGTAGGGGATGTAGGTGTACCGGTCTACCCCACATGTAAGGTGCTAGTGCTTCTGAAAGACTATGTCTCGGTCATCCGTTTCTCAAACACCATGTAGTGCGAGAAAACAAACGGAGGGCGATCGAGTCATGTGGGGAAAAGTGCGCAAACCTCTGCAGAGTAACAAACTAATCATGATTAGCCGTGTCCCCGGTTATGGACAAATTGAGTATCTAGTACTTGAATATCATTGTGAATCTCAACATGTTACTTCTAATTAATGTTATTGGGTTTTAATTACTTTTAATTGGGATTGAGAATGTTGTCAACCATTCTCAGTGTTTCACAACCACCATGATAGTAAATAAAATTTATTCCTTTGCAGTAGGGAAAAACTGGCTTTACGCAAAACTGTAACCATAGAGCTATCCACCAGCCATATATGCATGTAGTATAGCTGTTTCACTCCATTACTCTCTATGTGTTACTTTGCCAGCATATTCCATGTGCTGACCCATTTTCGGGCTGCAACGTTAATGTTGCAGACTTTTCAGATGACGATTGAGGTGCGTTTAGGTCGTGGTTCTATACTCAGTGATGCCGCTGGAGTTGATGGACCCATTTATCTCCCGAGTTTTCCGCTGTTATCTTTATTATATGGCCTTCTGCCATATTTATTGTAGTAAGTTCTTTTTGAGCCATCGATGTAATAAGTGTGTGATGGCAACTCTGCTATAAAACCTCGATGTACTGTGTGGTGTCAGCATTACTGATCCAGGGATGACACCGTAGCACAGTAGACGTGATCCATTCGGGTCAGGTCGCTACAGAGATGGTATCAGAGCACACGCTGACTGTAGGACACGACCACTAAGTTAAAGCCATAGATCACCCTTCTCTTCTCATTTTCTAACTCCTCATCTTTTCTACCCTATTAGTATGACGCACGCGAAGATTAAGTACGCTCAACCGGATGAAGGCACACCATTTGGATTTCACCTGAAGGAAGTCACCAAGTACCTGAACATTGGATTACCAAGCTTCACGGGAACCTTCAACGCCACTCTGCCTGAAGAGGAGCGCTGGAAGATTCAAGCTCACGTTCCGGGAAGAACATTCGCGCCAATCACGAAACCCATAGATAGTGTTTTCAATGCACCAACCTGGAGTCTAGGAAGGAGCATGGCAGCTCATATCACCATAGGACGCATTGGAGAAGTTTATCAAGAAGACCTCAAGGACACTATCTACCAGATTTGCGGACGCCGTGATGAACAATGGGAGTTAGTCAGTACCAAGAAGGATAGATCCATTGCATCTTTCATCCAGGAGTTAAACCAGCACATTCGACGCCACGAGAACCAGATGTGCAATGACATGATAGAGTTAAAGAATGCGAAGGCAAGGATCATCGAGCTAGAAGGAGAACTAAAGTCTACACGCAAGGACTACATGGACGAGATCGTAGCTCTAGCAAGGCACAATTGCGATCTTAAGCAGGAGATTGAAGAACTCAAGAGGAAGTTAGCATCCCAGGAGGACGACGAGTACGTCGCATGTCCGGACAACTACATCATCATCGACGACACCGATTCGGATCCAAGTGAACCCGACTTTGAAGGCGAAGCTGGAGCAGATATCATGGAGTCTTCCACCGGTTCAAATTTCTAGATGACCACTAGATAGTAGTAGTATTCCCCCATGTAAACATTTAGTCGAGCACTTTTGCGATAGTTAGACCGTTTGTAAGCCCTTGTTTGATTGATTGAAGTGAATTGTGTGCTTTTGCCTCATGTGCATATGGGTAGTGTTTTCCCTTTAGACCCCCTCTATTCTTAATTCTCATCTTTTCTAAACCCTCAGATGCCTCCGAGACGTGACAATGGATTTCCACCGGAGCTCACTCAGTTGATCCAGCAGCAGAATCAATTGATGCAGATGTTAGTTCAAAACCAGCAGAACAACAACAACCCACCACCACCACCACCACCTGTTGACCACTTAGCCCGTTTCCTTAGGCTGAATCCGCCAGTGTTTTCTTAGCCCGTTTTCTTAGGCTGAATCCGCCAGTGTTTTCTAGTAGCACCGAGCCGATAGTAGCAGACGATTGGCTCCGCAAGATAGGAAGGGAGTTGACCACTGCAGGATGCACGGATGGTGAGAAAGTGAAGTTTGCCGCACACCAGCTTGACGGACCCGCGGCAGCATGGTGGGAGAATTTCACAGCCACTTACCCAGTTGACACTGTCACATGGGATCAGTTTCAGCAAGCTTTCCGCACTGCCCATGTTTCAGCAGGAGCTATGGCCATAAAGAAGCGTGAGTTTCGCAACTTACGCCAAGGAGGAAGGACTGTTGGCCAGTATGTGGAAGAGTTTAGTAAGCTAGCCCGTTATGCCCCAGATGACGTTGCTACGGATGCAGCTAAGCAGGAGAAGTTTTTGGAAGGACTGAATGATGAACTAAGCATGCAGTTGATGGTAGCGAGTTTCAACAACTACCAGGAGTTGGTAGATCGTGCCATCATGATTGAAGGGAAGCAACAGCAGATTGAGAACCGTAAGAGGAAGTATGGACAGGGGAAGTATAACTCTGGAGCCCAGCAGAAGCCCCGTTTTACCCCTAAACCGGGATTTAAGTTTCAGCACACCCATGGAGGAGGTAGCTCGCACAACCATAATGGCCACAAGAATGGTAATGGGAATGGAGGAAGCAACGGCCAGAACCGGACCACCCCATCAACCCCAACCAAGAGAGACCTGAGTCAAGTCACCTATTTCAAGTGTTCGAAGACCGGACATTATGCCAATGAATGTCCTGAAGGCCAGAATGGAAATGGCAATGGAAGCTCTGGGAAGAAGCCGAACCCTTTCAATAGGGGACAGGTGAACCACGTTTATGTGGAGGAGATTGAAGATCAGCCCGATGCAGTAATCGGTAAGTTTTTGGTTAAGTCATTTACTGCACTCGTTCTTTTTGATACTGGTGCATCGCATTCATACATATCAAGGGGATTTGTGGAAAAGTATAGCCTGCCCACTAGGATTCTTAAAACACCTATGCTAGTAAGCTCGCCAGGAGCAGAATACATGGCCAGACAAGGATGTTTCCAAGTACCATTGAGTATAGGAAGGCATGTATTCCCAACGGATTTAATTATTCTGGAATCCCAAGGTCTGGATGTGATTCTTGGTATGGATTGGCTGTCGATGTATGGAGGAAACATCGATTGCTCCAGTAAGACAATTTTGCTTACCACACCAGAAGGAAGGATCAAGTATGTATCCCGGCATGTGCCAAACAGGACACAAGTGAATTGCTTATCAGGAGTTGTGCAGGAGGAAGTACCAGTGGTAAAGGATTTTCCTGATGTATTTCCTGAGGAATTACCAGGCATGCCACCGGATAGAGACATTGAGTTTTTGATTGAGTTATTGCCAGGTACAGGCCCAATATCGAAGCGACCGTACCGGATGCCAGCAAAGGATTTGGTGGAAATTAAGAATCAGATTAAGGAGTTATTGGATAAAGGTTACATTCGCCCAAGTTCTTCACCTTGGGGATCACCCGTACTTCTAGTGGAACAGAAGGATGGATCATTAAGGATGGTTGTAGATTATCGGGGATTGAATGAAGTAACCATCAAGAACAAGTACCCACTGCCAATGATCAACGATCTGTTTGATCGGTTGCAAGGAGCTAAAGTGTTTTCCAAGATCGATTTGCGATCAGGGTACCATCAGTTGAAGATTCGAGAGCAGGACATACCTAAGACAGCATTCACCACAAGATATGGACTGTATGAGTATACCGTTATGTCATTTGGATTGACTAACGCACCTGCCTATTTTATGAACCTGATGAACAAAGTGTTTATGGAGTTTTTGGATAAGTTCGTCGTAGTGTTCATTGATGACATCCTGATTTATTCAAAGAATGAAGAGGAACATAAGGAACATTTGCGTTTGGTTTTGGAGAAATTAAGGGAACATCAGTTATATGCCAAATTCAGCAAATGTGAGTTTTGGTTGAAGGAAGTTGGATTCCTCGGACACGTTATATCCGGAGAAGGTATAGCAGTTGACCCCACAAAGGTTGAGACCGTAACCGAATGGGAAGCACCAACAACAGTTGGAGAGATCCGGAGTTTTCTTGGACTCGCAGGATACTACCGGAGATTTATTGAGAATTTCTCAAAAATTGCGAAGCCTATGACGGAGTTGTTGAAGAAGGATACTAAGTTCAAATGGACTGAGGAGTGTGAGGCTAGTTTACAGGAGTTGAAGAAATGTTTGGTTACCTCACTGGTATTCATTTTGCCAGATCAGACCAAGGATTATGAGGTGTATTGCGACGCTTCACGTCGAGGACTTGGAGCAGTGCTTATGCAGGAAGGGAGAGTTGTTTCGTATGCATCACGACAACTGAAGCCTCATGAGTTGAATTATGCCACGCATGATTTGGAGTTAGCAGCCGTAGTGCATGCATTGAAGACGTGGAGACATTTCCTCATTGGAAATCATTGTGAGGTGTACCCGGATCATAAGAGTTTGAAGTACATTTTCACTCAGAAGGAGTTGAACCTCCGACAGAGGAGATGGTTGGAGCTCATCAAGGATTATGACATGAGATTGCATTACCATCCCGAAAAGGCTAATGTAGTAGCTGACGCATTGAGCCATAAGAGCCATGTCAATACGATAATGACGGGAAGTATACCCAAGGAGTTAGCAGAAAACCTTCGTAAGCTATGTTTGGAAATAGTTCCGAGAGGCTATGTAGCAGCATTGGAGATTCAATCAACATTGATGGATAAGATCAGAGAAGCTCAGAAATCTGACAAAGAGATTGCTGCTATAAAAGAGAAATTGAGCGAAGGAAAAGCAAAGGGATTTCGTGAGGATGAGCACGATACCCTATGGTTTGAGGACCGTGTTTATGTGCCCAATGACCCGGAGATCAGGAAGTTGATTTTGCAGGAGGCACATAATTCACCATATTCGATTCACCCAGGGAATACCAAGATGTATTTGGATTTGAAGGAAACATTCTGGTGGACCGGAATAAAGAAGGATATTGTCGCGTATGTAGCAGTTTGTGACGTATGTCAGAGAGTAAAGGCAGAGCATCAAAAGCCAGCAGGATTGTTACAACCACTGCCGATACCCGAATGGAAGTGGGATAAGATAGACATGGATTTTATCACAGGGCTACCCAGGACAAAGGCCGGATATGACTCAGTATGGGTAGTAGTTGATCGTTTGACGAAGGTAGCACATTTCATTCCAGTTAAGACCACTTACACCAGTGCTAAGTTGGCAAAGATATACATGACTAGGATCGTTTGTTTGTATGGAGTTCCGAGGAGTATCGTATCAGATACCAGTTTCGTTCCATGACAACGGTAACGAAGTTGGAGACCGTCAATTCTTTGGACCAGATTTGATTAAGGAGTCTGAACGGAAGGTTAAGTTGATTCGCGATAGGCTCAAGGTAGCCCAGTCCAGGCAGAAGAGCTATGCAGATTCTAAACGCAAGGAGACAGTTTACGAAACCGGAGATAGAGTTTACCTTCGAGTATCCCCACTTCGAGGAGTTAAGCGCTTTGGAGTTAAGGGAAAGTTAGCACCGCGTTCGTTGGACCGTTTAAGATCGTGAAACGTATGGGAGAAGTCGCTTATAAGTTGGAACTACCAGAAGGACTGTCAGGAGTTCATGATGTATTCCATGTTTCTCAGCTGAAGAAATGTCACGCCGAGATGGCGGAGGTACCGCTAAGAGATACAGTGCCATTAGAAGCGATTCAGTTAAAGGATGACCTAACATATGAGGAGAAGCCAGTCAAGATTCTCGATGTTGCCAGTAGAGTTACTCGCAGCAAGGTTATCAAGTTTTGCAAAGTTCAGTGGAACCACCACTCAGAAGATGAAGCCACCTGGGAGAGAGAAGAAGATTTGCTCAAAGACCACCCTCACCTATTTTCTAGCCAACCCGAATCTCGAGGGCGAGATTCATCTTAAGGGGGGTAGGTTTGTAACATCCCAAATTTTCAATTTGGAATGTTATACACTAGATCATATGCATATCATATTTTCTTGCATTTTGGTTGATCCTAGAAATTTCACGCAACTCGAGGACCCTCGGAGAGAGTTGGAGATTTCGTTATTTTCATATTTGAGAGTTCTCTCGAATTTTGAAAATAGGATCATTTGATTTATTTATTTTATCTTCAATAATTTTTCCGGTGTCAAAATATATGAGAGAGGGAATAATATGACTTTCCCAAATTTAGGAAAAATGAAGATATAATAAATAGATCAATTTTGCTTGCCGGAGTTTTATTTGCATTTTATTTGGATAGGGAAAAATGCGCGTTATCAAAAATTGCATTTTAGGTCCGGAGAAAAGTTCATTTTGTTCGGCTCATTTTTAGGAGTCGGGGAAAATTTACTTTAGATTTTCGGAGTTCGTTTAGATCCCTTTTTGTTTTTTTTTCTGCGCGAGGAAACTATTTAAAAAAAAAATTGAGCAGCGCCTTGGGCCAAAGGCCCAAGCCAAGCCACCTACCGCCGCGCTCCCAGGCGCCAGGCGCCGAGCCAGGAGCCGGTCGGCCGCCGCCGCCCCTCTTGCTAGGACCGAATCCTTTTAGGATTCTAGGGCGCCCCCTTGTCCCCTTTTCCTTATTTCGTTTTCTTTAGTCCTACTCCGTTTATTTTCTAGATCTTTCCTACTCCTATTCTAATTCCTTGTCCTCTACCCCAAGTAAACCCCTCCCCTCCCCAATATAAATACCCAAGCACCCCCCTCTAAACACATCAAACAAAGCTCTCCTCCACACCGACGCCTTGCACCCCCCCCGCGCCTCACACCGCGCCCTGCGCCACCCCCGCCGCGCCGCCCCCCCCGCGCCCGCCCCACACCCCCCCGCCCCGCGTACCTTGCCGCCGCCGCCGCCGCCATCACACCGCCCCGCCCTCCCCCCCTCGTGGCGCCGGCTTTTATAGTGCCCCGCGCTCGACGCCACACTTCTACGCGCCCGCGCCGTCCGCCCCTTCCGCAGCTCTTCCACGGATGTTTCTCGATGTCTTCCTTTGCCGCCGCCTCCTCGTCGTCTCCTCCTATTCCCTTGTTCTCGCCTCTCCGACTTCGCCGACGCCCTGTCTCCTTCTTCTTCCCTATTTTATTTTCTCGTTTCTTCCCTCTTCCCGCCCTTTTGCGTGTTTCGCGGAGCCCCGCTGCCGGACGAACCGCGCCAGCTGGGGTTGGCATCTGTTTTTCTCTCCTTCTTCTTTCTTTTCGCCTGCCTCGATCCATTTTTAGCGACGGGGGACTCAGAGCGCCCGGCGGTCGGCGAAGCGCGGCTCCTCGAGGCTGTGTGTCGCGCGATCGGCCGCCGGGGGGCGTCGAGAAGCAGGGGGGCGAGGCGGGTGGTGTCTCGCGCCAAAACCCTAGATCGGATTCGTTTTCATCTCCGATTTAGTTGCTTTGGACCGTTCGCCGGACCGTTCGTCCTAACGAACGTGATCACCGGATTCTTCTAGGTTAACGAACGTCCGTTCGTTTAACCATTCTTCTTTTTCTTTTCGTCGGATTTATTCCGCGATCGCGATCTCAGATCCGATCTTCTTTCTAGTCTTTCTTTTCGCTCGTTTATCAGAATCAGATGATTCAAGCGCCTGGAGTTTCGTCTCGAAACCGCCATTCCGTCTAATCAACTTGAACAAGCTTTTGCTACATTAAAATTTTGACCTAGTTTCAACTTGCTAGAACCGAGTTGTTTTCTTCCGCCGTTTGTTTTTCGTTCTTTCTTTGCAACCGGAGTTCTTAAGTTGAACTACTTGGTTCGATCTCTTGTTCGAGTTTTACCTGTGCATTAGATGAGTACTTATTGTATGCTTGTTGTTTGTCTGCGATAGATTACCCGGATTGCGCCGCTTGTTACTTCGAAACCCTAGGACTCGCGGATCATCAGCAAGGCAAGTAACACTTTGATCATACCTTTTCTACAACCCATGTTTTATTGCATTAGATCAATCCTCCCACACTGCATGATTAGGATCTAATTAAATTGTGGGATGGGAAGTAGATGAGGTAGTACCTATTACCTGTATTATTATGAAACCTTTGGGAGTTACTTCTACGTTTGCTTATTATGCCATGCTATGCTAGTAGACGTGGATTGGGTGAGTGATATCCATGACAGATGTGAGATGATAATTTTAATGGTTTATTTAAGGTGGCAACTTAAACACACATCTGGGTGGATTGAGGCACCTGATGTCTATCAGGACTTGCCTGTTTTTTTTTCGGACCGCCACCCAGGCTCAAAGGGATCATAAGATAATTCATGCTAGAAACTTCCGTGTGCAGCCACATGCTACTATGGGCTCTAGCATAGTTGACTAAGTTGTGCGAACTCTTACGGGGTGGACTAGCAGATGTAGGGGATGTAGGTGTACCGGTCTACCCCACATGTAAGGTGCTAGTGCTTCTGAAAGACTATGTCTCGGTCATCCGTTTCTCAAACACCATGTAGTGCGAGAAAACAAACGGAGGCGATCGAGTCATGTGGGGAAAAGTGCGCAAACCTCTGCAGAGTAACAAACTAATCATGATTAGCCGTGTCCCCGGTTATGGACAACTTGAGTATCTAGTACTTGAATATCATTGTGAATCTCAACATGTTACTTCTAATTAATGTTATTGGGTTTTAATTACTTTTAATTGGGATTGAGAATGTTGTCAACCATTCTCAGTGTTTCACAACCACCATGATAGTAAATAAAATTTATTCCTTTGCAGTAGGGAAAAACTGGCTTTACGCAAAACTGTAACCATAGAGCTATCCACCAGCCATATATGCATGTAGTATAGCTGTTTCATTCCATTACTCTCTATGTGTTACTTTGCCAGCATATTCCATGTGCTGACCCGTTTTCGGGCTGCAACGTTAATGTTGCAGACTTTTCAGACGACGATTGAGGTGCGTTTAGGTCGTGGTTCTATACTCAGTGATGCCGCTGGAGTTGATGGACCCATTTATCTTCCGAGTCTTCCGCTGTTATCTTTATTATATGGCCTTCTGCCATATTTATTGTAATAAGTTCTTTTTGAGCCATCGATGTAATAAGTGTGTGATTGCAACTCTGCTATAAAACCTCGATGTACTGTGTGGTGTTAGCATTACTGATCCAGGGATGACACCGTAGCATAGTAGACGTGATCCATTCGGGTCAGGTCGCTACAATTTCGGGCATCAAGATGAGCTCGAATGAAAATGATGCAATGAGATGAAATGATGTACTCTCTGAGTCGAACATTTTGATATGCTACACGCGCGAAACGGATCTACGGATGCAAAGTTATAATGCGATGAACAATGCTGAAAAATGTGCACGTGAAAAGACTTAGTGAGGGGAAAAAGGTCAACCCCTAGGGTTTCCTGTAGCTAGATCCTGATCCGGCGGGCACGCGAACCGAGGTGGACGGATCCTCTCGCCAGAGAAGACGGGCGGTGGCCGGAGCTGTCGAGGACGTCGGATCCGACGAGGGGGCGCGGAGGAGACCGGGACGGCGCGCTCGGGCTCCCTAGCGGCGGCGCTTGGCGATGGTGGCAGCGGCGGCCGGCGACATCGGGCAGTGGTGGCGAGGAGGCGTGGCGGCCGGCGACGAACTCGGGCGGTGGAGGAAGTGTCCGGCAGCGCGAGGGGAAGGGGAGACTAGGGTTTGATCCGGGATTTGGAATGGGGAGGACCTATTTATACATAGAAGGAGCTAGGAGGCTCCAAATTGAGCACGGTTTTCGGCCACGCGATCGTGATCGAACGCTCTAGATGATGGAGAGGGTTTAGGTGGGTTTTGGGACAAATTGGAAGGGTGTTGGGCTGCAACACAAACAAGGCCTTCTCGGTCCCTCTGTTAACCGTTGGAGTATCAAACGAAGTCCAAATGGCACGAAACTTGACAAGCGGTCTACCAGTAGTAAACCAAGGCTGCTTGGCAAGTCTCGGCCCAATCCGGAAATGTTTAACCCCCACACACGAAAAGAGGTAGAAAGGGGCACCGGAGGAGATAGGAGCGTCGGAATGCAAAACGGACAACGGGGAAAATGCTCGGATGCATGAGACGAACACGTATGCACATGCAATGCACATGATGACATGATATGAGATGCATGACAAAGGCAACAACACATAGAGACAAAAACCCAAACCCGAGGAAAATAAAATAACTTAGGCCGGAAACAGCAAGAGTTGGAGGACATATAAGGTAAATTACATCCGGGGTGTTACAACACTCCACCACTACGAAAGGATCTCGTCCCGAGATCTAGGACTGGAAAACCGCCGGGTACTCAGAACGGAGGTGATCCTCGCGTTCCTAGGTAGCTTCACGGTCGGAATGGTGTGACCACTTGACTTTGAGGAATTTGATTGACTTATTGCGAGTCTTGCGTTCAGTCTCTTCAAGAATAGCAACTGGGTGCTCGCGATAAGAAAGGTCTTCTTGGAGATCAATGTCTTCGAAGTTGACGGTGCGGTCAGGGGTCTTGAAGCACTTGCGGAGCTGAGAGACATGGAACACGTGTGCACATTTGCAAAGTTTGAAGGAAGCTCGAGTTGATAGGCGAGATCGCCTCTCTTGCTGACGATTTTGAAAGGACCCACGTATCTAGGGGCAAGCTTCCCTTTGATACCGAAGCGACAAGTACCTTTCATTGGAGAGACGCGGAGGTAAACATGGTCTCCGATCTCGAAAGCCAAATCACGATGCTTACTATCATAGTAGCTCTTCTAGCGCGATTGCGTTGCTTTGAGGTTATCACGAATGACTTTGCACATTTCCTCTGCCTCTGTGATCAAGTCATTTCCAAGAAGTTGACGTTCACCGGTCTCTGACCAGTTAAGAGGAGTACGGCACTTCCTGCCATAGAGAATTTCAAATGGGGACTTGCCCGAACTTGCTTGAAAACTGTTGTTGTAAGAGAATTCGGCATATGGAAGACAATCTTCCCACTTCATACCAAAATAGATAGCGCAAGCTCTGAGCATATCTTCAAGAATCCGATTGACACACTCGACTTGACCGCTAGTTTGAGGATGAAAAGCTATGCTGAAATGGATGTTGGTGCCCATGGCCTTCTGAAAAGAATCCCAAAACTTGGAGGTAAAGATGCTGCCACGGTCTGAAGAGATCAACTATGGAATGCCGTGCAGAGAGACAATCCAAGAGGTATAAAGCTCTGCCAATTGAGCTGCAGGGATAGACTCTTTGATAGGCAGGAAATGACCCACTTTAGTGAGTTTGTCGATGACAACAAATATAGCATCATTGCCACACTTGGACTTTGGAAACCCAGTCACGAAGTCCATCTCAATGTGGTCAAACTTCCATTCTGGAATGGCAAGAGGTTGGAGGAGACCAACTGGTCGTTGGTGTTCTGCCTTCACTCTTCTGCAGACATCACATTCATTCACAAACTGAGCAATCTCGCGCTTCATTCGAGTCCACCAATAAGCCTGCTTGAGGTCCTGGTACATCTTCGTACTCCCAGGGTGGATGGAGAGGAGTGAATTGTGAGACTTGTTCATGATGACTTTACGAAGGTCACCTTTAGGCACAACAATGCGATCCTCGAAGAAGAGAGTATCCTTGTCATCAAGGCGATAGCACTTGTACTTGGGTTGACTCTTGGCAATCCCAATCTTCACCTTCTTCACCATAGCATCAAGAAGTTGAGCCTCACAAATCTGATCTTCCAAAGTAGGAGAGACTTGAAGGTTAGCGAGGAAACCTTGAGGAACAACTTGCAGATTGAGCTTGCGGAATGCTTCACAAAGCTTGGGTTGGTAAGGCTTGATAATCAGACTGTTGCAGTAAGCCTTCCTGCTCAATGCGTCAGCAATCACATTGGCCTTACCTGGAGTATATTCGATACTCGGATTATACTCTTGAATCATTTCGACCCAACGAGTCTGCCTGAGGTTGAGATTAGGCTGAGTGAAGATGTACTTGAGACTCTTGTGGTCAGTGAAGATGTCCACTTTTCTTCCCAATAAGAGATGTCTCCAAGTCAAAAGAGCATGCACAACTGCCGCCAACTCGAGGTCATGAGTGGGTTAGTTCTTCTCGTTGGGCTTCAACTGGCGAGAGGTATAAGCCACAACTTTCTTCTCTTGCATCAACACTGCACCAAGACCTTGAAGAGAGGCATCACAAAAGACCTCGAACAGTTTGGATTCATCAGGAGGAGTCAGAACTGGAGCAGTGACTAATTTCTCTTTCAAAGTGTTGAAAGCGATGTCACATTCCGGAGACCAAACGTACTTGATGTGCTTCTGGAGAAGGTTGGAAAGAGGCTTCGTGATCTTTGAAAAGTTCTCAACGAACCTTCGATGGTAGCTTGCGATACCAAGGAAGCTGTGGAGTTGCTTCACATTCTGAGGTGGTTCCCAATTCACAATTGTAGACACCTTCTCAGGATTCACCGCTATGCCCTTGGCAGAGATGATATGCCCAAGATAGAGAACCTCATCGAGCCAAAACTCACACTTTGAAAACTTGGCGTAGAACTGATGTTCTCTGAGCTTATCGAGCACCAAATGCAAGTGCTTGGCATGATCTTCCTTGTTCTTCGAAAAGACCAGAATGTCATCGAGGTAGACCAAGACGAAGTCATTTGTGTAGGCGTTGAAGATGAAGTTCATCATGCGAGAGAAAGTTGGAGGAGCGTTGACGAGGCCAAAAGACATGACAGTGTATTCATATGAACCATAGCTTGTTCTGAAAGCCGTCTTGGGAATATCTTGCTCACGAATTCGAATCTGGTGATAGCCCATACGGAGATCAAGCTTGGAGAATACTTGAGCACCTTTGAGTTGTTCGAACAGCTCATTGATGTTGGGAAGTGGGTACTTGTTCTTTATAGTCTTCTTGTTCAATGGACGGTAGTCAACACAAAGTCGGTCTGTTCCATCCTTATTCTTCACAAAAAGAACTCCACAACCCCACGAAGAAGAACTAGGTCGGATGAGACCCATTCGCTCTTGAATATTGAGTTGCTTCTTCAGCTCCTTCAACTCTTCAGGTCCAAGCTTGTAAGGACGTTTGCAAACAGGTTCCGTGCCAAGCTCAAGATCGATGACGTATTCAACTGACCGGTGCGGAGCCATTCCTGGAAGCTCTTCTGGAAAGATGTCTTGATATTCGCAAATGACTGGAATTTGAGAGATGGCATCCAGTTCACCCTTCTCATTGAGAGAAAACAGACGGATGGTATCGTCATTAGCGGCAAAGACAATTACATCCTCAGACGAATGAGTCAATTGAATCTGCCTGGCAGCACAATCAAGTTGAGCCTTGTGCTTAGAAAGCCAATCCATTCCAAGAATAAGATCAATATCTGGGTTACCAAGGTCCATTGGAGAAGAAAGAAACTTGAAATCACCCATCATGATAGAAACATCTGGGACTATTGAAGTAGCCCTCATAGACTTAGCCGGAGAAACCACTCCCATAGGTTTACCCAACATTTGCGAAACGAAGTCATGCTTGAAAACAAATGATCTTGACATGAAATAATGCGATGCACCAGTGTCAAAAAGAACTTTAGCAGGAACAGAGTTAACTAGAAAGTTACCCATGATGACATCTGACGAGTCATCTGCCTGAGCTGCATTCATCAAATTGACCTTGGTGTGCTTGGGGTTATGCTTGACCACAGCTATACTTGCCGATCTCACAGGAGGAGGAGGAGGAGGGAGACGCCTCTGATTGAAGCATTTGTTGGCATAGTGACCCTTCTGTTGGCACTTGTTGCACGTGACCTCTGAAAGCGGACGGTGATACGGAGCACTCGATCTTGGAGCTTGAGACGAAGTCTTGTTCTGAAAGCCAGGGTTGGGTGGGTGGGAAGATCCACTGCCACCTTTGCTCTTCTGCTGATAAGGCTGATGGAACGGAGGAGGAGGAAGCCAATACTTCTGCTGCTTAGCCACTTGAGTTGAGGAAGAAGGAGTAGCATCTCTGAATCGCTTCTTGGAAGCATCGCACTTTAGTTGAGCAGTCTCTTGCTTCATTGCCATGTTGTAAAACTCATCGTACCTCTTGGGCTCAAAGAGGACAAGAGCTAGCTGGATTTCTTCTCTAAGACCACCCCTGAACTGGTATATCATGCTCTTCTCGTTAGGGACGTCCTGCTTAGCAAAACGGGCGAGCTTCTGAAACATCTTGTTGTACTCGTAGACAGACATAGAGCCTTGCTTCAGGTTAAGGAATTCCTCACGCTTGCTTTCAACCACGCTCTGAGGAATATGATGAGCTTTGAAGTCTTGACGGAATTCATCCCAGGTAATCACACGGCCTCCTATGGAATCTTTGTACTGCTGAAACCATTCTGCAGCTTGGTCTTTGAGTTGGAAGGAAGCGAACATGACAAAGTCCTCAGGCCTGACGTTACTGCACTCGAAATGCTTGCATAAGTCCATGAGCCAATCATCAGCGTTAGTTGCCTCAACACAATTGCTGAAGGTCTTTGGCTGGTTAGCAAGGAACTGGTTGAGTGTAGCAAAGTGATTCTGATTGTTGCCCTGGTTCCCTTGGTTGCGCTCTTGAAGAAGCTGCATGATCAGCTGCGTGTTTGCATTGGTAGCGGCCATCACAGCTTGCCATGCCTCCGGAGGTGGAGGTGGTGGTGGCGGATCAGAATTCGGAGTCGTGCGCATTGGAGGAGCCATCCTGAAGAGGTTGACATCCATTAGCACATTGACAGACAAATATTGAAGCTGAATCAAACGGATTGAAATTGCAACAAATAGTCTTCACATCCGAACAAAATGAACGAATGCATTCCAATTGAAATGGTCACATATCCATAAATTGAGAAGCCACTTAGAATTGAGGTAGAAGAAAAACAACAAGGTACAGAACAAGAACGAATACTCGGTAAGGATCACCCAATCTCAAACCAAATATCCGTGGAAGAAGAACTAGAGCTACAAGAATTCCCACCTATGAAACTCCCGAACCTTTCCGGTTATGCAATCAGGTGTTGGGGATACAGGGAAAGCATAATATCTCACCCAAATCTAGCAAATCCTACATCCAGCTGTATCCATCCTTCAACACATAACCGAGAAAAACTTCGGAAATCGTCTACCTCAACCTTCGAAAAGCATCTGTTATACAAGTTATGGCAATACTCCCGAACTCCCACCCCAGTACTGGGTGGCGTCGAGGTTATCTCACCAACAACTGCATAAAAGAGATTTTGGTTGTCGGCGAACCTAAACTCAGGTATTCCAGAACTGCAACGATAAAATTGTGACGACAACACCTCGGAGCTCAACTCCCCGGGACACTGCCACAACCCCTAAATGACAGGAGGCACCAAGAACAATGTTCTTGTCACAAAACCATCGGAACGATTCCAAGATACCCGCGTGATCCTAAAAAAAAATTAGTGAAATTTGAGAAGAGAAGAGTCAAAACTCTACGTCAGGATGCCTTGCCAGAGCGATGAAGGGACTGGGGAGTAAAAAGAATTCCTAACTCTCCGATATATAATTCATAAATGACTCAAAACATTTTTCTAGACTCAACAACGCCAGCTATTCGATCAAGCAGGAGGGCTCCTAAGGTCGAGGAAGGCTCTGATTAACAACTTGTAACGCCCTCGATGCGGCTATATCTCCTACGTGTCGAAGCACGACTTAGAGGCATAACCACATTGAAAGCAATGTCGCAAGTAAGGTAATCTTCACAACAACCCATGTAAATAGATAATAGGGGAAAAGGTACATAGTTGGCTTACACTTGCCATGTCACACAAATACATGAATAACATTACAATCATCCAATACACTCATGGTCCGACTACGGTACCAAAATAAAAGAACAACCCCAACTTGTGACACGGTCCCGATCGCCCCAACTGGGCACCACTACTGATCATCAGGGAAAGACACATAGTAACGGTGAGAGTCTTCGTCGAACTCCCACTTGAGCTCAAGCGCATCGTCTAGAACGGAATCATCGGTCCGTGCATCTGGTTTGGAAGTAAAATGTGAGTCACGGGGACTCAGCAATCTCGCACCCTCGTGATCAAGACTATTTAAGATTATAGGTAAGGCAAGGTAATATGTGGAGCTGCAGCAAGCGACTAGCATATATGGTGGCTATCATGTTCGCAAAAGAGAGCGAGAAGAGAAGGCAAAGCACGAACGAAGAACTATGATCAATAAGTGATCCTAGAACAACCTACGTCAAACATTACTCCAACACCGTGTTCACTTCCCGGACTCCGCCGAGAAGAGACCATCACGGTTACACATGCGGTTGATTCATTTTAATTAAGTTAAGTTTCATGGTATCTACAACCGGACATTAACAAATTCCCATCTGCCCATAACCGTGGGCGCGGCTTTCGAAAGTTCAAATCCCTGCAAGGGAGTCCCAACTTAGCCCATCACAAGCTCTCATAGTCAACGAAGGATATTCCTTCTCCCGAGACATTCCGATCAGACTCGGCATCCCGGTTCTACAAGACAACCTCGACAAGGGTAAAACAAGTCCAGCAAGACCACCCGTTGTGCCGACAAATCCCGATAGGAGCTGCACATATCTCGTTCTCAGGGCACACCGGATAAGCTAAGCGTACGGGAGCCAACGTAACCCAAGTTGCCAAGGGACGGCCCCGCACGGTGCTCTGGGTTGGACCAACACTTAGAGAAGCACTGGCCCGGGGGTTTAAAATAAAGATGACCCTTGAGTCTGCGAAACCCAAGGGAAAAGGCTAGGTGGCGAATGGTAAAACCAAGGTCGGGCCTTGCTGGAGGAGTTTTATTCAAGGCGAACTGTCAAGGGGTTCCCATTATAACCCAACCGCGTAAGGAACGCAAAATCCGGGAACATAACACCGATATGACGGAAACTAGGGCGGCATGAGTGGAACAAAACACTAGGCAAAAGGCCGAGCCTTCCACCCTTTACCAAGTATATAGGTGCATTAAGATAACAAGATAATATAGTGATATCCCAAACAATAAACAATGTTCCAACAAGGAACAATCTCCAATCTTCACCTGCAACTAGCAACGCTATAAGAGGGGTTGAGAAAAGCGGTAACATAGCCAATCAACGGTTTGCTAGGACATGGTGGGTTAGAGGTTTGACATGGCAATTTGGGAGGCATGATAAGCAAGTGGTAGGTATCGTAGCATAGGCATAGCAAAAGAGTGAGCATCTAGCAAGCAAAGATAGAAGTGATTTCGAGGGTATGATCATCTTGCCTGCAAAGTTGTCAGAGTTGACTTGATCCTCGTAAGCAAACTCAACGTGCTCCTCGTTAGCAAACTCGTCTCCCGCTTCTACCCAAACAATATAAACAAGCAAAAGGAACACAATCAACCACGTGCAACGCTCAAACAAACAAGATGCAAACATGGTATGCTATGCGGGATGCGGTATGTGATGCATGTGCAAGATTTGGCAAAGAATGATTGAAACTGGCCTCAACTTGGAAATCCAAGAGTTCCATTGGAAATTTGAGGTGATTTCGGTTGAAATCGATATAAAGATCGCCGGAATCGGATGCACGGTTTGGAAATGGCAAGCAAAACAAATATGGCACCGGTCTGCGATAAACAGCAAGTAGCCATCTAAATGCATCAAGATAAATATGCTACAGCACTCAAACATGACAACACAATACATGGAAGGGATCCACTCATGATGCTTGACAAAAGATGAACACTGAGCTACGGCCAATTCATCCATTAACAGGTTCAAACAAGCATGGCAAAAGTGCAAATGATAACAGGTTTCAGACTTAGTGAAATTAACACAAGTCTGGAATTTAACATCAGGTAGCACACTTTGGAACATGAAAACTATATGCTACAGGAACTTAACATGGAAAAGAAAGGCATGACATGAAGCTACTCAAAGGACTTAACAAAAGTACCTTAGTGACCTTGAGCCAAAAGGGATCGGAAAATACAATTGCAAGCATGTGAACATGGCAAAACATAATCAGATTACAGACTTAGTGAAAAACTGGAGCATGCAAATCTGTTAACGAGTATGCATGTTCACGAGCTCGATGCACTCGCGACAGAGCATGGCATGACAAACTAAGCATACACCCATCAATAATACATATCATAGAAGCTATACATGGCAATAACAACAACATAGCATGCACGGATCAATAACAACATCCTTGGCAAAATCGCTAACAAGTCAACAATCTGCCAGGATTCACGAAATAGAAAAAGTAGAGCTCAATTGACTCAAGCTAGGTTGCTCCATAAATGCAAACAAAGACATGGATGGATAGAGCACCATAATGTTAACAAATCATCCTTACTGATAATCCTCAAAATAGGCACGGATCTCTAGGAAACGACATGAACATATGGCATAATGACAAAATCAGGACAAGGACTTGGAGAAATTCTAAGTCCCTGAAATCAGCATTAACGAATGCACTATTTTGCAAGCTTGTGCTAGTCACCACACATATCACAAAAATACATGGTAAGCACCTCTGTAAAGATGGCATGGCATATAACAAAACTCATGTAGAGCTCAGGAGCATATCATGCACACATTAATCATGGCAAAAATGACAAATAGCTATTTGATGAAACAGATCTGACAATTTAACCACATAGCCCTCTTCCAACAGCATTTCGGGCATCAAGATGAGCTCAAATGAAAATGATGCAATGAGATGAAATGATGTACTCTCTGAGATGAACGTTTTGATATGCTGCACGCGCGAAACGGAGCTACAGATGCAATGTTATAATGCGATGAACAATGCTAAAAAATGTGCACGTGAAAAGACTTAGTGAGGGGAAAAAGGTCAACCCCTAGAGTTTCCTGTAGCTAGATCCCGATCCGGCGGGCACGCGAACCGAGGCGGCCGGATCCTCTCACCAGAGAAGACGGGCGGTGGCCGGAGCTGTCGAGGATGTCGGATCCGGCGAGGTCTCCGGCGAGGGGGCGCGGAGGAGACCGGGACGGCGCGCTCGGGCTCCCTGGCGACGGCGCTTGGCGATGGTGGCAGCGGCGGCCGGCGACGTCGGGCGGTGGTGGCGAGGAGGTGCGGCGGCCGGCGACGAACTCAGGCGGCGGAGGAAGGCGAGGGGCAGCGAGGCAGCCGCGCGGGATCTCGGGCGCCCACGGGGCGGCGGCGACCCGGGCCGGGAGGGCCCCGCCTGGGCCCGACGGGCCGGAGCGCGGGTGGCGGAACGGGGATGTGGGCGCGGCGTCTCAGCGAATGGGGAGGCGACACATGGCCGCAGAGAGGGGGCGGACACGTCCGGCCGGTGGAGAGGAAGTGTCCGGCGGCGCAAGGGGAAGGGGAGACTAGGGTTTGATCCGGGATTTGGAATGGGGAGGACCTATTTATACATAGAAGGAGCTAGGAGGCTCCAAATTGAGCATGGTTTTCGGCCACGCGATCGTGATCGAACGCTCTAGATGATGGAGAGGGTTTAGGTGGGTTTTGAGCCAAATTGGAAGGGTGTTGGGCTGCAACACAAACGAGGCCTTCTCGGTCCCTCGGTTAACCATTGGAGTATCAAACAAAGTCCAAATGGCACGAAACTTGACAGGCGGTCTACCGGTAGTAAACCAAGGCCGCTTGGCAAGTCTCGGCCCAATCCGGAAATGTTTAACCCCCACACACGAAAAGAGGTAGAAAGGGGCACCGAAGGAGATAGGAGCGCCGGAATGCAAAACGGACAACGGGGAAAATGGTTGGATGCATGAGACAAACATGTATGCACATGCAATGCACATGATGACATGATATGAGATGCATGACAAAGGCAACAACACACGGAGACAAAAACCCAAACCCAAGGAAAATAAAATAACTTTGGCCGGAAACGGCAAGAGTTGGAGAACATATAAGGTAAATTACATCCGGGGTGTTACACTGACCCACATCCTCCACCTAGAAAGGAGCCTAGGAACAAAGATGTAACTGAGAATGAGACACTTGACCCGCCTTCTAAGGTGTCGTCAAGTATGATGTAATCTCTCATTTGAAGAAAATACCAGCTATGCTTTTCTGTGTATGATGCTTTGTCTCTTTCCTCGGATTTACGTAAGGCACTAGTTACAGCATTGTCATTTCCTGAAATTATAGAGTGGAAGTCTCACATACTGAAGCTGAATTAAATGATGTGTTAAATATTACATTCACGGATGAGGACATGTTGTTAGGAGCAAAGAAGCATAACAGACCTCTTCTTATGTTTGGTGAGATTGATGACTTGCCAACAAATCGCATAATGATAGATGGTGGATCCGCCATAAATTTGTTGCCTCTGCGTACTTTGAAAAGGATTGGATATTCCCCTAAGGATTTGAGACGGTCAAATGTGGTCATTCACGGCTTTAGCCAGTTAGGTCAAGAGGCCATGGGCACCATTTCCTTGGTACTAAAAATGGAAGCGTTATCTACATACGTGAGATTCCATGTGATTGATGCAGCCACATCTTACAATGCACTGTTGGGCCGACCATGGTTGCATGAAAATCAGGTTGTGCCATCTACACTCCATCAGTGTGTCAAGTACAAAGAGCAATCTGGAGAAACAATAAGAATATTTGCAGATAAGAGACCATTCACCGTAGCTAAATCTTTCTACGCCGATGCCAAATTCTACTTTGAGCCCGTTGAAAAAGTACACAAGCCAAGGCCTGTAGTAGTACCTGAATCAAATATGGTTAAAAATTCTGCAGAATCCTCATCTGGCCAAAAGATTTATCAGTATATACCAAGTGACCAAAGGAAAGAGGGTGACCCAATATTCCATGTCATTGATAAATCATCTGTTAAAAGAGGTACCAAAATGCCTATGCTCTTACCTCCTTTGGTTCAACATAAAATTGAGCAACATAAAGAGAAGTCGCATGAGTGTGAAAATAAAAATAAAAAAGTGGTTCATATCACCTTGGAAAATAAAGATGATGAGTCATTGCCTATTTCTCTGTACGATAACCGAGTTTTGTATATGATGCAGAGAATGGGACATGATACTCTCACTGGCCCGTCATTGTGCGATGGTCGGGGGCAGCGAGCGCCATTTGAAAAGGCATTGTCCCGAGAACAACTCGAAGCTCTACACGAGGGCTAGCCTTTGAAAGAAAAAAGACATGGGTTGGGCTATGAGGTTTGCATGACCTCGACTGAATTTGTAGACCCAACTGAGGCATCCCCACAAATGGAGGATGGTAATCAGCCAACTATCGATGACTTGGAAGAAATAAATATTGGGATAGCCGAGGATCCTGGACCGATTTTTATTGGCGCACGTCTGTCCAAAGAAAAGAAAGAGGAATATCGTAAGTTCCTTTCTACAAACAAAGATGTCTTCGCTTGGACTTATGAGGAAATGCCAGGCTTGGATCCAGAGGTAGCGGTGCACCGACTTGCCGTGCAAGAAAATGTTCCCCCAGTAAAACAAACACAAAGGAGATTTCGACCCGAGCTACTCCCCAAGATAGAAGCTGAGGTTGACAAAATACATGATAAAGCATATTCCATGTAGCCCACATAGGCTTTAAACAAACAAAAAATATCATAAGCAAATTTCACTCAGATCAGGCTTGATACTGTCTGGGCTCAGAGTCAACAAGACATGACATATATCACATGCACCATAAAAAAGCACCAAGATTGTGTCAGAAAGCTTCAATCCGTTACGCTACATGTGGGAACCATACCAGTGCTACGCAATGATGGTAGTAATGTGATGATGCAAAACTTAATAAAATTGGCATGTCAAGTATATCCATGCCACCAACCAAATATATCGTGGAAAATTCCTAAAGGAAAATACATACCCATATCCTATGTGCCAAATGTAGGATAAAATTAGGCCTAGCCAAAATCAATCTCCATTCTACATATAAATGAGGTTGAACATGAACAAATTGTTGCATGCCAGGAAAATATATCCACATACATCACACATGAAATGATGGAGGAGTATTTGCATCGTCGACCGCGAGGAGGATTTCTCTTGTAGTATATTTGTAATAGGCATATGATGTAATCCTATGTAATAGATATGTTGGAATTCTTAATCAGGGATTTTCTCTTCGGAGATGTAATTGACAGAATTTTTATGTAAATGTAAGAGTTCTGGAAATAAAGTACCTGCAATGTTTGATTCTATTTTTATTTTATGCATTTAAAATTCACTCTGTATCAATGACGTGGATGCATGTCTCACGCCCACCATTTTCCCATCATCAGATTCTGACACGCCCAGTGGGACATATTTTTCCCCTCATCTTTGAATTCCAACATAGGATTACAACATATGAATTTCCATAGTACATAAAGCATAAAACATTATGTACGCATATATCCATAGTACATAAAGCATAAAACATTATGTACGCATATAAAAAAAGTAGATGAAGAAAACTAATATATGGTTTTCTTTATTTTGATGGTATGGAGGGACAGGTCCAGCAATTTGTCACTCTCCGCTTTGACGACCTCTGGCTACATGTGCCTATTGGTCTACTTGTGGCTGCAGTTAGCAAGAGTTTGGAAACAACAGCTGCATCCCCAACTAAGTCATAAGAAAGGGAAGTCTCTTCTGCACTGAAGGAAGGGTTTACTCCTGTTCTCACAAAGTCAGCAAATAGAAGGATGCGTGCAGCTGCAAGAGCATCTAAGGATCACCATGTACGCGAAGCTTCTTCATCTACTTTAGTTCCTCCTGGTTTCACGAAGATGTCACCTACCAAGGTCATGAGCTAGGAGGTGCCAGCAAAGGTTGTTCGGATGATACCCGAAGAGTGGCCTGTTCTTGCAAAACAGACGGGACCACTAAAGGTGGCATCGCCAAGACAATCTGCTTCAACTACATCGACCAAAGTCGTAGTGCCCCTTACACCTTCCAGGAGAAGCTCCACATAAGCTTATCCCCAAGCAACGTAGGGGCAGCTTCAAAGGGCTTGCTCCGCGGACAAAGGAAAAGGTGTAATGGCTGAGGACACTGAGTCTTCCTCACATGAAGGATCGGCTCGTCCAAGAAACCAACTTCGTGTTGATGCACCTGAATTTATCCCCACCATGGGCTATAATCCCATTGGACCATGCCTAGTGGGTGAGCCAAGCAATAGACGCTCGCTCCAGTGGCAGGGGGTGTTTGTCACTTCAGATGACTTCCAAGCTGGTCATGTGGATCCAACTGCTACAATATCAGATCCTTTGTCCTCATCGGTGCCAGCACCAAGACCATCATTTGAAGGCTCAGTTGATCCAGCACGTCGTCGTCGACGGCAGAGGGCTCACCGTGCATGGCTTGATTTCCCAGTGGCAACTGATGCAAACATAACCAATCAACAGCGGAAGCAAGTGGCATATCCCATCAGAAATAGAGAAAGGAAGATCAATGCAAGGATCCGGGGGGAGCCATGCTAGCTTTCCATGCCATCATGACACAGAATGTTTGCCAAGCTTTGAAGGAAATACTTCCAGGATGCTCTATCTCTGCTGATAATGTTGGTGGCGCCATCATGCGGCGTGTAGAAACTCTATCGAAGTGGCCAGAATATGAAGAATTTGTGAAGGCAGATCCACGACGACAAGAGTATGTGAAGCAGGCTGCTCATGCACGCAAAAAGCGGGCCGCCCTGAAACAAAGAGAGATGGCAGTACGAGCCGATTCGGGTTATAGCAGAATACAAGGAAGAGATTCTCCATCAACAAGCCAAGTCAGTGGAGGAAATGGGGCAAAAGAAATGGCAAGTACAGAAAACAAGACTACCAGAACTCTCGCTCCATGGCCAACTCGTAAGAAGGTCTCAGGCAACTCATTTGAAGTATTCAACGCAATGCCAGTTGGTGTCAAAGGGGTGACAGACAATAGTAGCGAACCTCCTCAGCATCAATACACTTCAAGAGGAAGAAGGCACGTAAGACTGTTGTAGAAGGTCCTCGCGCACGACACAGAGCCAGAAGGGTTCAGATCATGAAGAACTTGGGTCAAGCAATGGGGGGTCTTACAATCCCCTATCAGATAGCACTCCTTGTCCTTCTGAGAATGAGATAGAACTTCACCATGGTGCAGAGCATACAGAACAAGTCCTAGCTGCGAATGAAACTCGTCTCGTTGAGGAGCAATTAGCCAACCTTACGGCAGCTTCAGCAAAAGGAAGACGAGCTAGCAGCCCTTCGAATTCATATGAGCAATAACCAGAGCAAAGGAAATGAAGGGGATGGTGGCGCAAGTGCTAGCAGCCAACATGGAGGAGCAGGGCTTAACCTTGAGGCGATCCAAAGAATGATCGCTGAAGGGGTAAAGTCGAATTAATGCAAACTCTACTCGATGCGGCCAGGGTATGTTAAGCCGTACCCACCTGATGTGGACCTAGTTCCTTTCCCAACAAATTACAGGCAAGCCGCAGTTTAGTAAGTTCAACGGGAGTGGATCTCCCCATGAGCACATAGCACACTTCCGTTGCTTGTCAGGATACAGCTAACAACGGAGCACTTCTCCTTAGGCAGTTTGTACAGACATTGTCCTGGGCTGCCTTCACTTGGTACAGCAAGCTACCTCCAAGCTCTATAAAAACGTGGGAACAAATGCAAAACTCATTCCTCGAGCGGTTTTATAGCACACAGAGGACGGTGGGCATAACTGAGTTGACCCAAACTGAACAAGGGTTCAACGAGAGGGCGGCTGATTTCATAAATAGATGGAGAAACCTAAGCTTCACTGCCCACAGCCAATCACTGAGCCAAGAAGCTGCGCATGTGCATGAACAATCTCCGCTCGAAGTGGCTGTCCAGTTACAAGGAGTGAGGCCCCTCACGTTTGAAGAGTTAGCTTCAAATCCACGGATATAGAAAATTTTATGCAGCTTGTCGCTCGTCGAACAAAAATGACGTTCAACAAGCCTACAGACAAAGGTGGTCAGCGTGAAAAGTTGCCGATGAAACCAAGTCTGCACAAGCCATGGAGACAACGACGGTAAAACCTCAGTTTCAGCCCAGGAAGAGCACCTATAGGGAATCAAGGGCAGCAAGATGCACAGGTTGGTAGGAGGCCAACTCTCAGCGAACGACAAAACAGGGAGTATTCTTTTCCTGTAGAAGAAATTGATGACCTTTTCACTGGTTTAAAGGAGTTGAGTCTTATAGAACTTCCCAAGCCCAAAAGGCCAGAAGAAGCTTCAAAATTTAATGACCCAAATTTCTGTCACTACTCTGTCACTACCATCGCATTTTGGGCCATACACTCAAAGATTGCTTTGTTGTGAAGAATATCATACAGAAAATGATCGATGAGGGGACCATTGATACGGATCTCCTCAAAAGCTTAAAGAAAGGAAAGAAGATGGCTACAGCAAATGTTGCCACTCTTCAAGATAGCTCGGTGAGTTGCGCATATTCAAATATGAGGCCAACTTATGATGATATGATTTTTACATCAGGATATGAATTTGCCCCAATTATCTCTTCAGGCTTCCTCCCGTACCTCAGTCATAGGACCACGTCCCAGGGTCAGCGTAAAAGAGAGGCTCACATTCCCTACAGCCGTGATGGATGGCCCAGTGTACCAGCTTCTCGAGAACCCCGAGATTGGAGGGAACACCGGCCAAAACGCCATGTACTACCCCGAGTGATGGAAGATGTCGCTCCTCTGCGCTTCATACCAAAGAAATATCAGCATCTGGCGAAACGCATGAAGGTTCCGCCTAGTGAAGAATTCAACGTTCTCACTATAGGTGTGTTTGAGGATGATAGCGAGTCTCTTCACTTCCCCAAAGAAGATGCGCCAGAAGTGGATCAAGTCCACCTTAGATCAGGTCGCCAGTTAGCTGACCCACATCCTCCACCTAGAAAGGAGCCTAGGAACAAAGATGTAACTGAGAATGAGACAATTGACCCGCCTTCTAAGGTGTCGTCAAGTATGATGTAATCTCTCATTTGAAGAAAATACCAGCTATGCTTTTTTGTGTATGATGCTTTGTCTCTTTCCTCGGATTTACGTAAGGCACTAGTTACAGCATTGTCATTTCCTGAAGATTATAGAGTGGAAGTCTCACAGACTGAAGCTGAATTAAATGATGTGTTAAATATTACATTCACGGCTGAGGACATGTTTTTAGGAGCAAAGAAGCATAACAGACCTCTTCTTATGTTTGGTGAGATTGATGACTTGCCAACAAATCGCATAATGATAGATGGTGGATCCGCCATAAATTTGTTGCCTCTGCGTACTTTGAAAAGGATTGGATATTCCCCTAAGGATTTGAGTCGGTCAAATATGGTCATTCACGGCTTTAACCAGTTAGGTCAAGAGGCCATGGGTACTGAGGGAGTCCTGGATTAGGGGGTGTCCGGATGGCCGGACTATACCTTCAGCCGGACTCCTGGACTATGAAGATGCAAGATTGAAGACTTTGTCCCGTGTCCGGAAGGGACTTTCCTTGGCGTGGAAGGCAAGCTTGGCGATACGGATATGCAGATCTCCTACCATTGTAACCGACTTTGTGTAACCCTAATCCTCTCCGGTGTCTATATAAACCGGAGGGTTTTAGTCCATAGGACAATATACACAACAACAATCATACCATAGGCTAGCTTCTTGGGTTTAGCCTCTCCGATCTCGTGGTAGATCTACTCTTGTACTACCCATATCATCGATATTAATCAAGCAGGACGTAGGGTTTTACCTCCATCAAGAGGGCCCGAACCTGGGTAAAACTTCGTGTCCCTTGCCTCCTGTTACCATCCGGCCTAGACGCACAGTTCGGGACCCCCTACCCGAGATCCGCCGGTTTTGACACCGACATTGGTGCTTTCATTGGGAGTTCCTCTGTGTCGTCGCCATCGGGCTTGATGGCTCCTACGATCATCAATGGCGATGCAGTCCAGGGTGAGACCTTCCTCCCCGGACAGATCTTCGTCTTCGGCGGCTTCACACTGCGGGCCAATTCACTTGGCCATCTGGAGCAGATCGAAAGCTATGCCTCTGGCCGTCAGGTCAGATTTGAAAGCTATGCCCCTGACATCCGCGGGGACTTGATCTTCGACGGATTCGAGCCACTGCCGAGCGCGCCGCACTATCACGACGAGCATGATCTAGCTCTGCCGCCGAACAGTGCCCTGGAGGCCGCACCCGCATTGCTTCGACCCTTAATTCGGAGCCAACTGCGCCGATCGAGGATGGGTGGTTGGACGCCGCCTCGGGGGCTGCGATCCCAACGGTGATCGAGCCGAACACCAGCCCCGCACTCTGCGAGACTCGTGACTCCAAGGAGCCGGACTCCTCTCCGGACTCCGAACCCTCCGCGCCCCTGCCGATCGAATCCGATTGGGCGCCGATTATGGAGTTTACTGTCGCGGACATCTTTCAGCACTCGCCTTTCGGCGATATTCTGAAGACACTGAAGTCTCTCTCTTTATCAGGAGAGCCCTGGCCAGACTACGGTCAGCAAGGTTGGGATTCGGATGATGAAGAAATTCAAAACCCACCCACCACCCACTTTGTAGCCACTGTCAACGATTTAACCGACATGCTCGACTTCGACTCCGAATACATCGACGGTATGGACGCCGATGAAGGAGACGATAAAGAACCAGCGCCTATCGGGCCCTGGAACGCCACCTCATCATATTACGTATACATGGTGAACGCACCAAAAGATGATGACGAGGAGCGGGAGGACGCACCGAAGGCTTGTTCCCTTGAAAGGCAGTCAAAGCGGCGACGCAAGCGCCGCCCCAAATCCCGCCTCGAAAGAAATAGCGATCACACAGACCCAGCGCTGGAGCAGGGCGAACTGCTGCCGGACAACGGCAATCCGGATAATCAAACCGAACAAACAAATTCTATCAAGGATAATGGTCCGGACGACATAACGCCGGACAGGCACCCGGAGCAGCAGAATGCCCGTAAAAGGCTTGTCGCCACCGCGAGGAGTCTTAAAAAGCAGAAGCAAAGGCTCAAGGCTGCGCAAGACACACTCCAAATCAGATGGAGTAAAATACTCAACACTGCAGCAAGGTACAGCGACAATCGCCCCTCCAAGAGCTACCCAAAGCGGAAGCTGCTACCCGAATTCGATGAGGAGGCTTCAGACCCCCCACAACCAAATATCAAAGCAGCCACCTGGTCGGATAGACGACCCCTCTACCAACACAGAGCGGCATACAACGCCGCTCACAATACAATACGCGGCCCATGCGAGGGCGCGGACCCAAAGGACGGCGCAACAAGATCCATCTATGGACCACGCAAGCGCGCCCCAGCATACAATGCAACACAACAGACATCTGAACAATGCGGTACACCCAGCTACAGGGGTGCCGCACACCCCCTATGTTTCACCGATGAGGTGCTGGACCATGAATTTCCAGAGGGATTCAAGCCCGTAAACATAGAGGCATACAACGGAACAACAGACCCTGGGGTCTGGATTGAGGACTACATCCTTCACATCCATATGGCTCGAGGAGATGATCTCCACGCCATCAAGTACTTACCCCTCGAGCTCAAAGGGCCAGCTCGTCACTGGCTCAAAGGCCTCCCCGAAAGCTCCATTGGAAGTTGGGAAGAGCTCGAAGACGCCTTTCGGGCAAATTTTTAAGGGACTTATGTCCGACCTCCGGATGCGGACGATTTGAGTCATATAACTCAACAGCCTGGAGAGTCAGCCCGAAAGCTTTGGAACAGGTTTCTTACTAAAAAGAACCAGATTGTCAATTGTCCGGACGCCGAAGCCTTGGCAGCTTTCAAGCATAGCATCCGTGATGAATGGCTCGCCAGACACCTTGGCCAAAATAAGCCGAGAACGATGGCCGCATTAACAAACCTCATGACCCGCTTTTGCGCGGGTGAGGACAGCTGGCTAGCCAGATGCAGCACCAGTGACCCCAGTACATCTGAAGTTAGAGATGGAAACGGGAAATCACGGTGCAACAACAATAACAAATGCCGGAATAAAGAAGACAGCACGAAGGGCACGGCAGTAAATGCCGGATTCAAAAGCTCTCGGCCAGGTCAAAAGCCGCCCCCTAAAGGCACCAGGGATGAACTGTCCAGCCTCAACAAAATTCTGGACCAAGTATGTCAGATCCATAGTACCCTTGGTAAACCTGCTAATCATACCCACAGAGAATGTTGGGTCTTCAAGCAGTCCGGCAAGTGAAGACGAGGACGAGCCTCCCAAGCAAGACACGGCGGAACAAAAGAAATTTCCACCAGAAGTCAAAACAGTAAACGTGTTACACGTGATCAAGGGAAAAAACAACACGGCACTCCCAGGAAAATATACCCAAGTGCCTGTCACCGCGAAGTCCTGCCACTGGTCGTCTCAACCAATCACTTTCGACCATCGCGATTACTCAGCAAGTATCCGACACGTAGGATGGGCTGCCCTGGTATTAGACCCAGTAATTGGCGGATATCACTTCACACGAGTCTTGATGGACGGCGGCAGCAGCCTAAACTTAATATATCAGGATACAATCTGCGGGATGGGGTTAGACCCAACACAAATTCGCCATAGCAATACTACCTTTAAAGGAGTAACGCCAGGCCCAGGGGCTCGTTGTACGGGCTCCCTCCTACTACAGTTATATTCGGCTCCCCCGATAACTTCCGTCACGAGCATTTAACCTTCCACATCGCTCCGTTTCAAAGTGGCTATCAAGCACTGCTCGGACGCGAAGCTTTCGCTCGCTTTAATGCAATACCACACTACGCCTCCCTCACACTCAAGATGCCCGGTCCACGTGGCATCATTTCAGTGAACGGAAATATCAAGCGATCTCTGCGCGCCGAAGAGAGTGCGGCTGCCTTGGCAGCCGCACACTAAAGGCGCCCGGACCAGTGAAAGCATCCCAATAGGTCATCAAGACCTCAGACACAACTAATCAAGTCCGGCGCTGCTATTCATACCGAATAAGTGGTCACACCCCTATTTGTCAATACAAGGGGCTCAAGGCGCGCAGACAAGTGGCAATTTCTTATCATCTTGAATTATACATGGTTTCTTTCAAAACTATCTTTTTGCATGACAACTTTTTCACTTAACTTCCTCTCTTTTACAGACGATCATCGTGCTACACCCGTCCAGGATATGGCACAACAGAGACACAGGCGCAGACGTGCAGCAGGGACCCGCTCCAAGGATTCTTTTTAGATTAAGACCCTGCGTAAACCTTTTTTACTGTCTCTTGTTGATACGTATCCACCATTGAGAAGGATGTTGACGTCTTGGCATGTGGCCACGCCAGAACAATGCACGTACCTGGACACAAGGGGCTTCTTACAAAGGCCATTATTTAGGCCCGGTTTATACCACAAAGACCGAATACCTTAGGGAGTGTTCGGCGTCGCGAGTTTGGCCCTATATGCACCAGCTCCGAATCATTGTCTTTGGTCAAATGTTGGGTTTGCCCGGCTCCTGTGTTTTGGTGCCTTACGTTCCTCTTTACCGGCTAAGGTAGCACCAGGAGAACTACTGCGACTGTGCCCTGGTTCATCCGGACGAGCACCTTAGTAGAGAAAGCCGAAAACTGACTGTCATGATATAGCGTGAGACTGTTCAACCACTCGATGACCTGTGGGAATGTTAGAATTCCTCCGCCTTAACGAAGGGCCGTTTTCCGGCCAGGCATGTACGCACCCCGGAATCGGGAGAGTGCGGAGCCACCAGGGGCTATCTAGTAGCCCCACTGTCAAACTCCTATGGCTAAGTGAAAGTGCTAAAGCATTATAGTCCGGTTGCCTCGCTCGCTCCGCTATCACCTCCTTAATAGGACCAAGACGTTGGGTTAAGTGTGAACGCGTGTTTTTGCGAACACCTCTGCATTATATGCGTGGGAGTTGAAGCCGACGACTGCAATCTTTCAGGTTATACACATGTATACATAAACGGCCGCCCAGGAGGCATCATATTACTTTCAGGCAAAAGTATAAAAATAGCCTTATAAAAATTTATAAAAGCATTTCGCTTACAATGAGATTACATATCACTCAAACATAATATTGTTTGAGCACTGGGTCTCTATCAAACGGGCACCCTCAAGAACTTCTTCAAAGTAGTGCTCAGCATCCTTTCGACCTATAGCCGAATCCCGCGCTGCAACATTGGTAGCATCCATCTCCACCCAGTATGCTTTAACATGGGCAAAGGCCATCCGTGCGGCCTCTATGCACACCGACCTCTTCATCGCATTAATGCGCGGCACCACGTCAAGGAACTGCTGCACCAAGCTGAAATAGTTGTTCGGTTTTGACCTTTCCGGCCATAGCTGATCCACAACAGACCTCATGGAAAGTCCGGACAACCTATTTAGTTCGGCCCGTTCGGCTAATTGGTCAGTCAATGAAAGCGGACGCTCGGGAGAATGGAATTGTCTCCAAAACAGCTGGTCTACTTCACGGTCCGTCTGACCCTAGAAATACTTGGCCGCATCGGCAGCGCTCGCCGCCAAATCCATATATACATCCTCCGAACTCCACAGCCGATCCAGAGGGGCATATCGTGGATCTCCGAACTTCCTCCGCAACATAAAGGATTTCCCAGCTACAACATCCCCGGCTTCCTGCAGCTCCTCCTTCTTTGCCCTCATAGCAGAGCGGAGGTCCTTTTTCGTCGCAGCAGCCTTCTCAAGGTCCGATGCCTTCGCTTGGTTTTCCTTTTCAAGAACCCGGCAACGGTCGGCGGCGGCTTTTAATTCTATGGCCATCTTGGCCATTTTGTCTCGGCTCTCGCCATGCGCGGCCTTCTCGGCTTGCAACTCTTCGGCCGCCTTCAAAGCAGCCGCATTACCCAACCTCGCTTGTTCCTTGGCTCGGGCAAGTTCTGCCTGCAAGGCTTCAACAGTGGCAGCTCCATCTACAGTCACAACATATTAAAGATACTGGCATCATGCTGCTCTTCCTATGTGGCCTTTACCAGATAATGACACTTACCCTGTGCCTCGTCAAGCCTTTTGTTAACAAGCTCGATGTCGGCGTCTGCCGCATCCAACTGCCGTTCTAAATGGGCAAATTCGCTAGTCCGGCTAGCCACCGGAGCTTCCATCACCTGCACATAGAGGCAGTATGGTTATTACCTGGGAATATGATCCTCTGTTCGCCATCGTTTCCGACGACAACCAGAGTCTCAGGGGCTACTATCTACACAGGGCACACCTAGCATGTGCAGGACTATCATACATTCTTTTACGTACCTCAAAGCCTCTCAATAGACTCATAAAAGCTTCATGCAATCCGCTTTTGGCGGACGATATTCTCTCCATCTCCGTATTCATCAGCACACGGTGTTCATCTGAGATGGCCGCTCGCCCCACCAACTCCCTCAGAACATCCGATCGCACACTATATGGTGCCGGACTCTTTTGTCTGCTCTCTTCGGGAGCCAGACATTGGGAGCTCCGGGGATCAATGGGATTATCTTCCGATCTCACCGGACTCGGAGAGGCCCTCCGCGACGACACTTCAGGGTCGCCCGCTTCCGGAGCGGAGGAGTCCGGAGGAGGCGTTTCGCTCTCCATCATCTCTGGAAGAAGATCCCCCGAAGACGAGCTCATTTGAGAGGGGTTAAGGCCCGAACTGCAAAAATATATGCGGTGGTTATTTTCTCAGAAGCAAAAGATGGCATATCTGTACTATTAAAGTACTTCAGGTCACTTACAACTCGCGGGAGAATTGATCCCCCCGCGGACTTTGTGCGGCAACAGCGCCCCCCAAGGTAGGACCCTCTGTGGGAGACTTCTTCTCCCGTTTGGAAGCTTCGGCTTCCGAATCCCCAGGCGCAGTCCTTTTCCTCTTCTGGTCGTCTTCCTTCATGGAGATGCTCGCTCCCTCAGTTAGAATGGGCAGCGTTGGGGGCCCGCGTCCGCCCGTATTATCCTCCACAGTATCTTCCTTCAAGGGCTCTGGGCAAGGTGCGGTCTGGAGCATCTTTTCCAATACCGGATTTTCCAAACCCTCAGGGAGGGGGGCCGAACACCGAATCAACTTCGCCTTTGTTAGCCAGTCCTGGTCAAAAAGCAAACTCTCAGAAATAACTTCGTAACAAAGGAGAGATAGTATGTTCGGCCGGAAGATGCCTTACCTGTTCGGCGGCGCGGTTACTACTCAGGCCCACGTCCTCGGTGATTTCCGGACACTCCGCCTGAGGTCCGAAGAATGACTTGTACATCTCCTCGTGCGTCAGGCCGAGAAAATTTTGAATGACACGCGGTTCCTCGGGATTGAACTCCCATAGGCAAAGAGGCCGGCGTTTGCAAGGCTGGACTTGACAAACCAGCATAACTTGTATTACCCAACCAAACTGAAATCTCCATTGAAGAGATCTCGAATGCGGCTTTGCAGTATAGGCACGTCCTTGGCTGGACCACAGCTCAGACCTCTGCTGATCCATGACATCAGTTGTGGTGGAGGGCCCGAGTGGAAAACAGGGGCGACCGCCCACTTGGCACTTCTAGGAGCCGTGATGTAGAACCACTCCTGTTGCCACAATTCAGACACCTCTGGGATGGAACCTTTGGGCCACGGAGCTCCCGTCATCTTGCGTATTGAGGCACCTCCACACGTTGCATGTTGCCCCTCGATCATCTTCGGCTTTACTTCAAAGGTCTTGAGCCATAGGCCAAAGTGAGGGGTAACTCGGAGGAAGGCCTCGCACACGACAATAAATGTCGTGATATGAAGAAAGGAGTCCGGAGCTAGATCATGGAAGTCTAGCCCGTAATAAAACATCAAACCCCTGACGAAAGGATCCAGAGCAAGGCCTAGACCTCGGAGGAAGTGGGAGACGAACACGACGTTCTCGTTGGGTTCAGGGGTGGGGACGGCCTGCCCTCGGGGAGGCAGCCGATGCAAAATCTCGGCGGTCAGATATCTGGCCTCCCTCAACTTTTTGATGTCTTCTTCCGTGACGGGGGAAGGCACCCATCGGCCTTGAAGGCTAGATCCGGACATGACTGAAGGTTCGGAGCACCTGACCTGAACTTCAGGCATTTGAGCTTGAGGTGGGGGAAGGATTCGATTGAGCGCGGGAGGGAAAAATAAAAGCCTTGTCCCCTTTATAAAGAGGGTGAATATCAAGTGTCCTCTCCGTGTCCGTTTGGACTTGCCTATAATCTAGGAGTCCTAGAAGCGGTTGGGTTACCCACGCCCGTAGTGATGAGAATCCCGAAATAAGGGGACACGATCTCTGCTTTAACAAGACGTGCCAAGGAGACCGCCTCGCATGACGCGCTGAGGTGGGATAATGAAACAACTCAGATAAAGGCTTGGCCGTGGTGTGTCACACTACGGAATATGTCAGCAGATTAGATTTGTGTAAATGTTATTCTCTCTATGGCAATATGTGGAAACTTATTTTGCAGAGCCGGACACTATCTTTGTGTTCAAAATCTTCTATGAAGTACTTGGAGGAGGAACCCGCTTTGCAATGCCGAAGACAATCTGCGCACTGGACTCGTCGTCATTGAAGCCTAGTTCAGGGGCTACTGAGGGAGTCCTGGATTAGGGGGTGTCCGGATGGCCGGACTATACCTTCAGCTGGACTCCTAGACTATGAAGATGCAAGATTGAAGACTTCGTCCCGTGTCCGGAAGGGACTTTCCTTGGCGTGGAAGGCAAGCTTGGCGATACGGATATGCAGATCTCCTACCATTGTAACCGACTTTGTGTAACCCTAACCCTCTCCGGTGTCTATATAAACCAGAGGGTTTTAGTCCGTAGGACAACATACACAACAACAATCATACCATAGGCTAGCTTCTAGGGTTTAGCCTCTCCGATCTCGTGGTAGATCTACTCTTGTACTACCCATATCATCAATATTAATCAAGCAGGACCTAGGGTTTTACCTCCGTCGAGAGGGCCCAAACCTGGGTAAAACTTCCTGTCCCTTGCCTCCTGTTACCATCCGGCCTAGACGCACAGTTCGGGACCCCCTACCCGAGATCCGCCGGTTTTGACACTGACAGGTACCATTTCCTTGGTACTAAAAATGGAAGCGTTATCTACATACGTGAGATTCCATATGATTGATGCAGCCACATCTTACAATGCACTGTTGGGCCGACCATGGTTGCATGAAAATCAGGTTGTGCCATCTACACTCCATCAGTGTGTCAAGTACAAAGAGCAATCTGGAGAAACAATAAGAATATTTGCAGATAAGAGACCATTCACCGTAGCTGAATCTTTCTACGCCGATGCCAAATTCTACTTTGAGCCCATTGAAAAAGTACACAAGCCAAGGCCTGTAGTAGTACATGAATCAAATATGGTAAAGAAAAATTCTGCAGAATCCTCATCTAGCCGAAAGATTTATCAGTATATACCAAGTGACCAAAGGAAAGAGGGTGACCCAATAGTCCATGTCATCGATAAATCATCTGTTAAAACAGGTACCAAAATGCCTATGCTCCAACCTCCTTTGGTTCAACATAAAATTGAGCAAGATAAAGAGAAGTCACATGAGTGTGAAAATAATAGTAAAAAAGTGGTTCATATCACCTTGGAAAATAAAGATGATGAGTCATTGCCTATTTCTCTGTACGATAACCGAGTTTTGTATATGATGCAAAGAATGGGATATGATACTCTCACTGGCCCGTCGTTGTGCGATGGTCGGGGGCAGCGAGCGCCATTTGAAAAGGCGTTGTCCCGAGAACAACTCGAAGCTCTACACGAGGGTTAGCCTTTGAAAGAAAAAGACATGGGCTGGGCTATGAGGTTTGCATGACCTCGACTGAATTTGTAGACCCAACTGAGGCATCCCCACAAATGGAGGATGGTAATCAGCCAACTATCGATGACTTGGAAGAAATAAATATTGGGACAGCCGAGGATCCTTGACCGATTTTTATTGGCGCACGTCTGTCCAAAGAAAAGAAAGAGGAATATCGTAAGTTCCTTTCTGCAAACAAAGATGTCTTCTCTTGGACTTATGAGGAAATGCCAGGCTTGGATCCAGAGGTAGCGGTGCACCGACTTGCCGTGCAAGACGATGTTCCCCGAGTAAAACAAACACAAAGGAGATTTCGACCCAAGCTACTCCCCAAGATAGAAGCTGAGGTCGACAAAATACATGATAAAGCATATTCCATGTAGCCCACATAGGCTTCAAACAAACAAAAAATATCATAAGCAAATTTCACTCAGATCAGGCTTGATACACTGTCTGGGCTCAGAGTCAACAAGACATGACATATATCACATGCACCATAAAAAAGCATCAAATTGTGTCAGAAAGCTTCAATCGTTACGCTACATGCGGGCACCATACAGTGTCGCGCGGTGAATGGTAGTAATGTGATGATGCAAAACTTATTAAAATTGGCATGTCAAGTATATCCATGCCACCAACCAAATATATCGTGCAAAAATCCTAAAGGAAAATACATACCCATATCCTATGTGCCAAATGTAGGATAAAATTAGGCCTAGCCAAAATCAATCTCCATTCTACATATAAATGAGGTTGAACATGAACAAATTGTTGCATGCCAGGAAAATATATCCACATACATCACACATGAAATGATGGAGGAGTATTTGCATCGTCGACCGCGAGGAGGATTTCTCTTGTAGTATATTTGTAATAGGCATATGATGTAATCCTATGTAATAGATATGTTGGAATTCTTAATCAGGGATTTTCTCTTCGGAGATGTAATTGACAGAATTTTTATGTAAATGTAAGAGTTCTGGAAATAAAGTACCTGCAATGTTTGATTCTATTTTTATTTTATGCATTTAAAATTCACTCTGTATCAATGACGTGGATGCATGTCTCACGCCCACCATTTTCCCATCATCAGATTCTGACACGCCCAGTGGGACATATTTTTCCCCTCATCTTTGAATTCCAACATAGGATTACAACATATGAATTTCCATAGTACATAAAGCATAAAACATTATGTACGCATATAAATCCATAGTACATAAAGCATAAAACATTATGTACGCATATAAAAAAAGTAGATGAAGAAAACTAATATATGGTTTTCTTTATTTTGAAGGTATGGAGGGACAGGTCCAGCAATTTGTCACTCTCCGCTTTGGCGACCTCTGGCTAGATGTGCCTATTGGTCCGCTTGTGGCTGCAGTTAGCAAGAGTTTGGAAACAACAGCTGCATCCCCAACTAAGTCATAAGAAAGGGAAGTCTCTTCTGCACTGAAGGAAGGGTCTACTCCTGTTCTCATAAAGTCAGTAAAGAGAAAGATGCGTGCAGCTGCAAGAGCATCTAAGGATCAGCATGTATGCGAAGCTTCTTCATCTACTTTAGTTCCTCCTGGTTTCACAAAGATGTCACCTACCAAGGTCATGAGCCAGGAGGTGCCAGCAAAGATTGTTTGCATGATACCCGAAGAGTGGCCTGTTCTTGCAAAACAGACGAGATCACTAAAGGTGGCATCGCCAAGACAATCTGCTTCAACTACATCGACCAAAGTCGTAGTGCCCCTTACACCTTCAAAACTTAGGGTGGGCGCACGTGAAGGGTCAGGAGAAAGCTCACATAAGCTTATCCCAAGCAACGTAGGGGCAGCTCAAAGGGCTTGCTCCGCGGACAAAGGAAAAGGTGTAATGGCTGAGGACACCGAGTCTTCCGCACATGAAGGATCGGCTCGTCCAAGAAACCAACTTTGTGTTAACGCACCTGAATATTTCCCCACCATGGGTTATAATCCCATTGGACCATGCCTAGAGGGTGAGCCAAGCAATAGACGCTCGCTCCAGTGGCAGGGGGTGTTTTCACTTCAGATGACTTCCAAGCTGGTCATGTGGATCCAACCGCTACAATATCAGATCCTTTGTCCTAATCGGTGCCAGCACCGAGACCATCATTTGAAGGCTCAGTTGATCCAGCACGGCGTCGCCGTCGACGGCAGAGTGCTCACCGTGCATGGCTTGATTCCCAGTGGCAACTGATGCAGACATGACCAATCAACAGCGGAAGCAAGTGGCATATCCCATCAGAAATAGAGAAAGGAAGATCAATGCAAGGATCCGTGGGGGAGCCATGCTAGCTTCCATGCCATCATGACACGGAATGTTTGCCAAGCTCTGAAGGAAATACTTCCAGGATGCTCTATCTCTACTGATAATGTTGGTGGCGCCATCATGCGTCGTGTAGAAACTCTATCAAAATGGCCAGAATATGAAGAATTTGTGAAGGCAAATCCACGACGACAAGAGTATGTGAAGCAGGCTGCTCATGCACGCAAAAAGCGGGCTTCCCTAAAACAAAGAGAGATGGCAGTACGAGTTGATTCAGGGTATAGCAGAATACAAGGAAGAAATTCTCCATCAACAAGCCAAGTCAGTTGAGGAAATGGGGCAAAAGAAATGGAAGTACAAAAAACAAGACTACCAGAACTCTCGCTCCATGGCCAACTCGTAAGAAGATCTTTGGCAACTCATTTGAAGTATTCAACGCAATGCCAGTTGGTGTCAAAGGGGTGACAAACAATAGTAGCGAGACCTCCTCAGCGTCAATACACTTCAAGAGGAAGAAGGCACATAAGACTGTTGTAGAAGGTCCTCGCCGCACGACGCTGAGCCAGAAGGGTTCAGATCATGAAGAACTTGGGTCAAGCAATGGGAGGTCTTACAATCCCCTATCAGATAGCACTCCTTGTCCTTCTAAGAATGAGATAGAACTTCACCATGGTGCAAAGAATACAAAACAAGTCCTAGCTGCGAATGAAACTCGTCCCGTTGAGGAGCAATTAGCCAACCTTACGGCAGCGCTTCAGCAAAAGGAAGACGAGCTAGCAGCCCTTCGAATTCATATGAGCAATAACCAGAGAAGAGGAAATGAAGGGGAAGTTTGCGCAAGTGCTAGCAGCCAACATGGAGGAGCAGGGCTTAACCTTGAGGCGATCCAAAGAATGATTGCTGAAGGGTTAAAGTCACAATTAATGCAAACTCAGTACTCGATGCAGCCAGGGTATGTTAAGCCGTACCCACCTGATGTGGACCTAGTTCCTTTCCCAACAAATTCTAGGCAGCCGCAGCTTAGTAAGTTCAACGGGAGTGGATCTCCCCATGAGCACATAGCACACTTACTTGTTGCTTGTCAGGATACAGCTAACAACGGAGCACTTCTCCTTAGGTCAAGAGGCCATGGGTACCATTTCCTTGGTACTAAAAATGGAAGCGTTATCTACATACGTGAGATTCCATGTGATTGATGCAGCCACATCTTACAATGCACTGTTGGGCCGACCATGGTTGCATGAAAATCAGGTTGTGCCATCTACACTCCATCAGTGTGTCAAGTACAAAGAGCAATTTGGAGAAACAATAAGAATATTTGCAGATAAGAGACCATTCACCGTAGCTGAATCTTTCTACGCTGATGCCAAATTCTACTTTGAGCCCGTTGAAAAAGTACACAAGCCAAGGCCTGTAGTAGTACCTGAATCAAATATGGTAAAGAAAAATTCTGCAGAATCCTCATCTGGCCGAAAGATTTATCAGTATATACCAAGTGACCAAAGGAAAGAGGGTGACCCAATATTCCATGTCATCGATAAATCATCTGTTAAAAGAGGTACCAAAATGCCTATGCTCTTACCTCCTTTGGTTCAACATAAAATTGAGCAAGATAAAGAGAAGTCGCATGAGTGTGAAAATAAAAGTAAAAAAGTGGTTCATATCACCTTGGAAAATAAAGATGATGAGTCATTGCCTATTTCTCTGTACAATAACCGAGTTTTGTATATGATGCAGAGAATGGGATATGATACTCTCACAGGCCCGTCGTTGTGCGATGGTCGGGGGCAGCGAGCGCCATTTGAAAAGGCGTTGTCCCGAGAACAACTCGAAGCTCTACACGAGGGCTAGCCTTTGAAAGAAAAAAGACATGGGCTAGGCTATGAGGTTTGCATGACCTCGACTGAATTTGTAGACCCAACTGAGGCATCCCCACAAATGGAGGATGGTAATCAGCCAACTATCGATGACTTGGAAGAAATAAATATTGGGACAGCCGAGGATCCTCGATCGATTTTTATTGGCGCACGTCTGTCCAAAGAAAAGAAAGAGGAATATCGTAAGTTCCTTTCTGCAAACAAAGATGTCTTCGCTTGGACTTATGAGGAAATGCCAGGCTTGGATCCAGAGGTAGTGGTGCACCGATTTGCCGTGCAAGACGATGTTCCCCCAATACAACAAACACAAAGGAGATTTCGACCCGAGCTACTGCCCAAGATAGAAGCTGAGGTCGACAAAATTATAGCTGCTGGATTCATTAGGGAAGTTAAATATCCTAAGTGGCTTTCCAATATTGTTCCAGTTAAAAAGAAAAATGGTCAAATCCGTGTGTGTGTGGACTTTAGGGACTTAAATAAAGCATGCCCTAAAGTTGATTTTCCTATACCTATATGTGAAATACTCGTCGGTGCTACCATGAACCATGAAATATTTTCTTTTATGGATGGATATTCTGGATATAATCAAATAAAAATGGTGCCAGAAAATGAAGAGCTAACGGCTTTCAGAACGCCCAAAGGCATATTCCGTTATAAGGTCATGCCATTTGGACTCAAAAATGCAGGGGTGACATATCAACGAGCGATGACCATAGTTTTAGATGGGTTGTTATATGTAATCGTTGAATGTTATATTGATGACATAGTGGTAAAATCAAAATGTGAAGCAGACCATATGAAACATCTTGCTATGGTTTTCGAGCGTCTGAGGGAACATAACTTGAAAATGAATCCCATGAAATGTGCGTTCGAAGTTTCTTACGGGAAATTTCTTGGTTTTGTGGTCACAAAGAATGGCATCCAAATTGACCCAGATAAAGTAAAAGCGATCGTTAAAATGCCACCACCCACAAACCTACATGAACTAAAGAGTTTCCAAGGCCACCTAGCATATATTAGGAGATTTATCTCAAACTTATCAGGAAGATGTAAACCATTCTCACGTCTCATGAAAAAGGGTGTCTCATTCGAGTGGGACCAAGCATGCCAAAATGCATTCTTGGACATTAAAAAATACCTTATACACCCACCTATCTTGGGTGCACCAGTTAAGGAATGTCCTCTGATCCTATATACGGCAGCCATGCCTATGTCTTTGGGAGCTCTTTTAGCACAGAATAATGAGTCTGGAAAGGAAATGTCCCTATATTACCTTAGTCGCACCCTCGTGGGGGCTGAGTGCAACTATCCGGACATGGAAAAAATATATCTCACATTGGTGTTTGCAGCACAAAAATTGTGCCATTACATGTTAGAGCATACTGTACACCTCGTATCGAGAACAGATCCTCTCAGGTATATCTTAAGTAAAATGGTGCTTTCAGGTAGACTGGCTAAGTGGGCAATGTTTTTGTCGCAATTTAATATAAAATTTGTGCCACAGAAGGCCATGAAAGGGCAAGCGTTAGCTAACTTCCTAGCCACGCATCCAATACCCGATGATTTTCCAATAGATGATGACTTGCCGGATGAAGAAGTGTTTGCTACATCAGTTGATAGTTCATCATGGCAAATGTATTTCGATGGCGCATGTCGACGATCAGGGGCAGGTGCAGGCGTTGTATTTGTTACACCAAGTGAAGGAATAATCCCGTACTCATTTACCCTAACTTCAGCAGTTTCAAATAATTCAGCTGAATACGAGGCTTTGATAATTGGGCTTGAATTAGCTCTGAATATGGGGTTAGATTCACTCACTGTTTATGGTGACTCTTAGTTAGTGATCAACCAACTACTGGGAATTTACATGGTAAAGAAAGAAGAATTAATACCTTACTTCCAATGAGCCAAAGTACTCATGTCCATGTTTGCTGATCTAAATATTCAGCATGTTATACGAAGTCAAAATGAAAAGGCCGGCGCCTTAGCAGGTTTAGCCGCTAGTATGTCATTAACTTCGCATCAAATGATGGACATTCATGCTGAAGAATGCAGAATCCTACCTATACTCGCTGAGGAGGAAGAGACGACGACGTCGGTTGCAACGACTGCAGATGTCTACGAGATTGAAGTTGGAGACTGGCGAAGCCCTTTCCTAGAGTACTTACTCCATGGATATTTACCGTTGGACTCCGCAGAAAGGTCTAGAGTTCGGAAAAGGTCAGTTCACTATACATGTATAAATGATACCCTATATAGGCATTCCTTCGATGGCATCCTCCTCCGCTGTCTAGCAGGGAATGAAATTGTGGAAGCCTTAAATGAAGTGCACGCCGGGGTGTGTGGGGCGCATCAATCTGGTCCTAAGTTATATTATCAACTGCGACATCTTGGTTACTATTGGCCTACCATGTTTGACGACGCCATGAAATTTGCAAAAAGGTGCCACGAGTGCCAGGTACATGGTAATTTCATACATCAACCCCATGAGTCGTTGCATCCCACAAATATTGCATGGCCATTTGAAATGTGGGGAATGGACATAGTAGGACCTATTAATCCGCCATCATCAAAGGGTCATAAATTTATCCTGGCTGCCATCGATTACTTCTCTAAATGGGCCGAGCTTATACCATTAAAAGAGGATAAGGGAGAGCATGTGGAGCACTTCATAAGAACACACCTCATATATCACTTCGGAGTTCCTTCTCGTATCATGTCTGACAACGGGGGCCATTTAAAAATAAGCATGTCGATAAGTTATGCTCGAAATTCAAAATAATTCATCATTATTCTACGGCTTATAATCCGGCAGCTAATGGACAAGCGAAAGCTTTTAATAAAACCCTCTGCAAATTGTTAAAGAAAGTCGTGTCAAGAAATAAGCGTGAGTGGCATGATAAACTTCTTGAGGCCTTGTGGGCTTATAGAACCACGACACGTACACCGACTGGGATGACACCATACTCCCTTGTGTTTGGAGGAGAAGCAGTTCTACCATTATAAGTACAAATTACTTCGCTTAGAGTGGTTATTCAAGAGAAACTCTCGGAAGAGGAGGCCATAAAATTACACCCCGGTGAACTTGAAATGCTTGAAGGGAAACGCCTTCAGGCATTACAAAATTTGGAAGCTTATCAGGCTAAAATGTCTCGTGCCTTTGACAAGCGCATTAAAAGGAGATCATTCAAGCAAGGAGACCTAGTGCTCGTCGGCATTCGTCCAATGAATGTTACACGACGGATGGGAGGAAAGTTCGAGCCAAAATGGGAGGGCCCCTATATCACAAAAGAAGTTTACTCTAGTGGTGCATACAGGATAATTTCCCCTAACGGCGAGTATTGTCCGCCACCGATAAATGGGAAATTCCTTAAGCGCTATTATGCTTGAGTAAAAACAAAATGATACTCCATACCCTCATGAGTGTAAACTGGGGCACAAAAAAAATACTCCAACAACTTACGAGTATAAACTGTGATGATAAAAAAATCAAATCATCATAATTACTCCACACCCTTATGAGTATATAAACTAGGGCATACAAAAAAAGTACTCCAACAACTTACGAGTATAAATTGTAAAAAAATGTAATAAAAAGATAAAGATAAAAAAACATCAAACAGGCCCCAGACTTCATAAGCTTAAACCGTCGTACAAAAAAAAGGGTACGTACATGCATTTATAAAAAAATAGAATAAAATAAATAATGCTTCAGGCCATACACAAGGATGGTGTAAATAAATAAGGATGCTTCAACGTCAAAGCTGGCGTACTAGAACATCATGCATAAAATCTGAAGTTCCCACATGAATAAACAAAGTACTGCTACATTTGAAGTGAAACTGAGTACTGAACAAAAAATGATTCAAATGGAAATAATGAATTGAAAAAAGAAACTAAACGAAGTCTATGCCTTCTCAAGGAGCTCGCCAGTTCTGCAAGTTGTTCAACAACTGACTTGCTTCAGTCTTTAAATCTACCGTCTTTTGTTCAAATTTAGCTAGCCTTGTATGTTTGCCAGCATTGGTATCCTGTAGAGTCTTCACCAAGTTCTTCTGTTCAGATTGATGGGCATCATGTGCTTGTCGGCGCTGTTCCATTTCCAGTTTAAGCTTGTGCAAAGTAATAGTAACCTCTTCAAGCTGGGCCTTCAGCTCTGCTTCCCGTGTCTCCATTTCAGTGCACTTCTTTTCTACGGCAGATAAGTCCTCAATTATGGCCTTGGAAACCTCATGGCCAGACTTAATCTTAAGTCCTACTTCAGCAACAACATGCTCATCTTGCTCGGATTCCTCCGTGAACTTAGTCTGGCCAACCTCCAACTTCCTGGAAAGGTCAATAAGCCCGACCAACATGGCCTGCACCTTAGCTACCTCAGGCACTTGCGTGGGCAGCGTCTGAGAAACGCTCTCAAGCATGATGTGTCGCTCGGGATCACCGAGGGTACAGTCGTTCAGTCCTTCGAGGGCTCGTTTTACCACGAAATATGTAGCCTCCATAAACGTGTCCTTGACGAAACTGCAGTCCATCTGTGTGTCTTTCCCTGATACTACCTCACCTCGGGGTCTTGTGAGTGGTGAATTTCTTGTTCGCAACCTAAAAAAAGAGAGAAGAGTTATGAGAATTGATGATAGTGATGGTTCATAAACACGGCCAGTTAAATAAACACATAAAAATAATGAACTACCAGGTAAAGTTGACATGAGACCAAGAGCACTAGGGGTAGGGGGCACAGTTTCAGCCACACCAGGGCTGGAGGGTGGACGACTTATGCCACACTCGCCAAAGGGACAATCCTCGATAGATAAATCGAAGAGGTCACCAAGGCCATGGTCCTTTTCTCCCGTGAGAACATGGCTAAAATCTTCATCACTAACAAAGTTACTGAATTCAACATCTAAGGACGGACCATCCAATGTTATTGGTTCAGAAAAATTGGATTCTTGGGCGAAATCAAGTTTACGCTTCAAGGGCAGCCTTTCTTCCTGTTCCACATAAGGCGGTGTAGATTGTATGCGTCTCTTTCCGCTAGCGGATGGGGCAGTGTCTGAGATATCATTATCCACTGATAGCAGATGAGCGAAGGAGGACCCAGCTATGGCATTCTGTTTCAGTACATTACCTCGCCCTAGCTGCAAAAAAACACAAAAAAAGAGAACTCAAGTTAGTACTAAATAGTACGTGAGACATAATGAAACATGGACACACATGTGCTTGAGCTCACCTCTTTAGACTTCACCGGTTGAGCAGCAACAACATCATTTAAATAATTATAGAGGACCAGTCTCCATTGATCTGTAATAGGTGTCTCTGCCTTCTCAAGGGACTGAACATGTTGGTCACGGTGCTCCATAGATAGTCTCCTCACCACCATAAAATATTTATCAAACAATGGGCGAGGCCAGATATTGTGTTGTAGTGCACGCTTATTTTTTATCCTTACATCATAAGGGGTCTTCTCAGTCATGTTGCCATTGCAAAAATGGTCCAGAATGTCGGCGAAAGGCTTTAGAAATTTTTTCCACTAATTAGCCCATGCTACAGAGGAGTTCCCAACTCGATCATCGTCAGGAAAATAGTTGAATTCTTCAGGGGCCAAGGATAATAGATGTGGCCAAAAAGCATAGGCAATTCCAATTTCGTCTTGAGTATACAAGCTCGCTAGAGGCAAAAAGGGTACAACTTGGTCAAGACGAAACTGTCGTGCCACTCGATCTGGGTGATATGGTTCAGCTATACACACATCGGCGCTGATAGTACCACGCCTCCACGGCAGCATGCCTCAATGAATAGAAATTAAGAAAGCCCTCTTGGGTTTGAACACACCTTCCATAGTGAGAGAATAGGGGTTCCAAACAATATTCTTATAGTCATCGAGGAAAGCATGTGCCTCTTTAGGAGTAAAATGACGTGGCGTCTTAAACATGGTGTTCACCATATTAGGTTGTACCGCCAAAATTCTGGAGCTCGGGAAATTTGGCGTTTTTGCTCTGTTTCCATAGGGTTTCTTGAGGTACACGCCCATCCATCCAGCAAGGTAGTGGACCGGCCAAATCCTATGTATGAATGAGGGGCCAATCGGATGAGTACAAATTCGCCGAAGTGAGTAATAAAGGGAGCAAAGAGCAGGTGGGCCTAAAGAGATGCATCGTCCTAGGGAAATCCATGCCGCCATCACTAATACCCCAGGGCGAATATATGGCCCACCACCAACAACGACGTAGCGGCAAAGCCATATGGCAAGAAAAGCCGCAGTGTACACGCGCTGGTCTTCTAAGCTCTTGGTAGCAAAGGAGTTTACTCCACTATTGTGAAAGAAGTCACACCATTTCTTGAAACCTACTTTGCCACCCACAGCAAGCATGGTCCAAATTTCTAGGAGCCGAGGCAGGAAGTTGGGGTACAAAAGAGTCGAAGGATCCAACTCATCAGCTAGGGGAACATATTCTTCATAAGGTTCACCATCAAGGGGCAACCCCGCGATCTGGTGCATATCAAGAAGTGTGACTGTACGCTCGCCAGACGAGAACAAAAACGTGTTGGTGTTGGGATCCCATCTCTCTAATGAAGACCTTAAAAGAGAAGGGGAGACAGAATAGTTGCCTAAAGAGCAATAAATGGCTCCATAGACGTAATCCACACCTTCCTCACTCCCCTTCAGGTGGGTATGATATTTCTTCAAGACATTAGTACCCCATTCAAGATACCTAAGAGGCATTGGAGCGTATTCAACCTCATGATTCTCCCAGCCTAAACCTTTGGATATCATATGTGTCCCAAGGGTTGAAGCTTCATCAAGTCTGGGCCCAGGTGCGGGAGGTTGATAACAACAAGCTGAGAAAGATGGCCCTGCCGTCCATCCACGTGTCCAAGCTCAGGATGGCCGTGTGGTACGCCTAACTTCGTAATCACTGGATTGGCTAGCTCATTAGTATCAGGTTCAAATAGGTGTTTTTTGGCCAACTATGATAGAAGCATCCTACATGATTCAGACGAATATGGTGTCGTGGCTTCCTCCATCTATATACAAGGAAAATATGCATGTCGGTATACATATGAAATTACAGGAAGTTAAAATAGTACGTGAAAGTGCAAGATTGAATATTATACCAAGATGGAAGTAATGATCCCAGGGTACACAATCTGCAATGAGAGATAGTATCTACAAAAAAAGAATCAATATTTGAATTTGACGCAAAAGAGGAATATGAGAAACACGAAACAGGTGCGCGTGATTAAAAATATTCCTCATTCTAAAATAACAGTAGCATCACCGTCGAACGACGGACCAAGCCCCATATATAGGCTTGCCGGAACGCCGACAGTGATCAAGTCTTTAGATTCATATATAT